>NW_003204498.1:0-1508 GCF_000006405.1 Perkinsus marinus ATCC 50983
CTCTCGAAGTACTTCATCTCCATCTTGTAAAGATCCTTGAAGTGGACGAGCTCACAAGAGGTATCGTCACCGCTGCAGTAGAAGGGATACATCCACTTGGTGCGGAAGTAGTACTGAGGAGCCGCGGCTTCGCTAACGAAGCGGAACTGGATGAGATGGACAACCAGGAACACGAAGAGAACGCAGCCAGTCAAGAACAACCAAAGTTGATCGATGCTGCTGTTCATACTCTTGAACTTGAAGGTACGGACGGTAGCGACAGTAACATGCAAGAGACCACAGGCAAGAAGATAGATCTCCACAGGGAGGAGAAGAGTGCTCCAGGGGCAAGGGTGGTTGAGGAAGTAGGCGTAAGCATTGAAGTGGATAGCTCCGAAGAATAAATGGATGTTACCCAAAGCATGAATCGTGACGAAGACCATCATGAAGATAGCAGAACGAGTCAATCCAGACTTATCGGAAATGTTCTTCCAGTTCTTGATAGTGAAGATGGTCTTCAAAGTCTCGATCACGAACATCCAGATGAAGTAGCAGAGAGCAGCACAGTACGACCAAACAGAGGGTCCAAGAGGGCCATGCAAGTCGCAGGTGTTGCGCTCCTCACCCCACCATTGGGCAGGAACAGCCTTGGCAGAATAGTCACTGAGAAGAGGCTGAGCCAAGTTGTTGGAGGCACCAGCAGGGGCAACAGCCGAAGCCTCAACCACAGGTCCGAGGACGGCATCAGAGGCGTACTTCTCGATAACATCAGCTGGATGGATCATGTTGAACTCCTTGGAGGCGTCCTTACCGGCAAAAGTCATGATAGCTAGCTTTCCACCGGGATGCTCAGGAAGGAAGTTTGTGACATCCAGAACCTGGCCGTTGACAACCACCCAACAGTCAGTCTCGCTTGTATGCTTGGCGACCTCCTCCATGGTGATGCCGTTGGCGGGGGTAGCAGCAGCAGGGGCGACCGGAGCGGCAGCGGCGGCAGCAGCAGAGGCTTCAACAACAGG
Source organism: Perkinsus marinus ATCC 50983 (assembly GCF_000006405.1). Classification (NCBI taxonomy): domain Eukaryota; phylum Perkinsozoa; order Perkinsida; family Perkinsidae; genus Perkinsus; species Perkinsus marinus. The sequence continues at coordinate 999 of NW_003204498.1, forward strand.
TCCGAGAATAGACTCGGGCACATACTTCTCGACAACATCAGCGGGATGGATCATGTTGAACTCCTTTGAAGCGTCCTTGCCGGCGAAAGTCATGATAGCGAGCTTTCCACCAGGATGCTCGGGAAGGAAATCAGTCACGTCCAAAACCTGTCCGTTGAGAACAACCCAGCAATCACTCTCAGTGTTGTGCTTGGCAACCTCTTCCAAAGTGTAACCATTGGTAGCAGCAGCGGGAGCAGCAGCGGGGGCAGCGACTGGAGTGGCAGCGGCAGGGGCCGACGCAGCAGAGGCCTCGACAACAGGTCCAAGGATGGAATCAGGGACGTACTTCTGAACAACATCAGCAGGATGGATCATGTTGAACTCCTTGGAAGCGTCCTTGCCGGCGAAAGTCATGATAGCAAGCTTTCCACCAGGATGCTCGGGAAGGAACTCAGTAACATCAAGAACCTTGCCGTTGAGGACAACCCAGCAATCACTCTCGGTGTTGTGCTTGGCAACTTCCTCCAA
>NW_003202415.1:0-4769 GCF_000006405.1 Perkinsus marinus ATCC 50983
TTCTAGTTGCGAGGACCTCTCCAACACTATCACGAGTGGTCTCTCTGCAGTAGTGGTGGCCGAGCATTACCCTAAAAGTGTAGTATAAGGGTGTAGTCTAGTGTATGGTTATCCAGTGCCCTTAGGTCCTCCCACTGAATGTGTCGGTTGTCTCCTGCCCTCCTGGTGGCTTCTCAGCCGAACGAGTACTGCCGTGTGCTATGGCTGCTGCTATGACTGCTACGGCATTGTGTGTAAGTTGGGGTATTCGCGGGGTCTCAACCGTTGTAGTAGCCCTTTCTCGAGGGCGCTATATAGGACTCTCTAGGAAGTATCACTCTCACTGAGATACGGCTTCCTTTCATCATGAGGGCTGTCCTCTGCAAGGCTCTATTATCGGGCTTATGCGGGTGGTCTCTTCGTGGTTGAAGACTGTGATTTCTGTGGGTCGTTTGAAAGCAGCTTCAGGTGCACGTATCGGACATTCTAAGTGTGGTCAATATCGCCTCTAGAGGCAATTGCGTGTTGGCAGACCCAACACTAGGCGAGGACCTCCCCGATGGAGACAAGAGTGAGAGGCAGCATCTCACCACACTTGGCTTGACTTATGTCTCGAAAGAAGTAGTGACGTATGAGCTCCCCATTCTCAGGGACAGCTGTTTTGGTAGGTGCTCCTTCTACGGTCACTGTCCTCGTCACCTGAGGTGGGAGGAGGGAGGGATAAGACTAAACCGAATATGTCGAAAATACTAAGCTATGGGTTCGCCGCGACCACTCAGGTGTCTAAGGAGATAGAAAGGGTTATAGGGGAGAGAGTTCGTCGGGATGGCCTTTGAGTACCATAACGTTTATTGTTCCTACTGCTGCTATGTGTGTCGAGTTTAGTATGAAAATGATGTTCCTGCTATTTATGGTCGCTTGGTGTTAGTATCAGTTTTCAATGCAACATCAAAACACCGAGAAGGGCGATGAACGGTGGAGGCCCTATTCCTTTATATGGACCTACTGTATCGTCCTACCAGTGGTGCTGATGACGTTATGGCTGATCACTGCAATGGTGCTGGAGGCATGGAGAGCTGATAGGACCAGAGGGCAGGCGGGTGAGGGTCTTCACAATGGATGCTGGTTCCGCTGACGGGCGCGCGCTTTTGTTGTAGGTGTACCTGCACCGTTGGCCCCAGAGGACTACCTTCGGCGCGAGGAGGAACTCGGAATAACAAGTATTAGTTTCGCTCCTCTGAGGACGGCAGCACGATGGTTGTTTTACTGCCAACCAGAGCTGTCCCTGGTAGGTGTAGATGTGCCGGTATGGTTGCTAAGGTAGCCGTTGTTAGGAAGTGGCTAGTGTGGATGGTGGAGCGCACTCGAGTGGAGATGAACGCTTCGCTTCGTGGTTCCTCACGCCATCAACGCAACTGCTGGGATACTTCACTTACTCAATAGTATTCGTGACGTCTATTGTGGGTGGGCTCATGAGGTAATCATGGGCATCTATAACTCATCAGTGTGTTGGGTGTAGGGGAAAGTGGGTGTTGAGAGTGCCAGCGAGGGACAATACTGCTAAGATGAGTAGGGGGGTCGAGCTGGGAAGTGTCGGAAATGTGGTATGTTGAATTATCTGGAAGTATTGAGCTACCATTGTCGAGCTGTGAGTGTCGGAAATGTGGTATGTTGAATTGTCTGGAAGTATTGAGCTAGCATTGTCGAGGTGTGCTCCTCTCCTGGGATTGGGATAAGTGGGGCCCTCCTCAGTGTAGGGCCTGTGGAAGTCTCTTGAGTATCGCTGGGGCCATTGGGAAGAGCATTGCCCTCGTCGCTCAGATAGGATAGAATTGCTCAACGCTGTAGTGACAAGTCTGTTGGCTTTTGGGGTGATCGCGTACAAGACGGCGACGGCAGCCCTTGCTCGTCGGGAAGGCTCGACCTCAGCTGATGTGCTGGCTAATTGGTTCCTCTTGCAGCCCTGCCATGTAAGAGGTTCCTGTGATAGTGAATTCACGATGGGTTTAGGTGTTCTGCATTGGGCTTGGGGTCATCTACTGGTCCCGGAGGTGGAAGGTGTCCATCTACTTTTTCAACGTGTACCTTCACTTGATGTGGGGTGTGGCTCTGGCTTTGGTCTTTGCTGAGATGGAGGAGTACAACAAACGAGGCTACCCTCTCGGTGATAATATACCACCTGTTGGGCAATTCGCAGTGGATAGTCGTGGGTTCTGATTGTGGTAGAGCCTTGTATGCGTAGTGTTAGTCTCTTTGGGTAGCGTTTATGGTGTTGTCTGTGCCAGAGACCTTCCACTTCTATCTGGAGCATTGGGTACTGGTGCTAGCCCCTTTTATTCTCATTGCTATGCGAACGTGAGTATAACATGGGCGCAGCGGTCACCGTTATTGTGAAGCAGATACCCAGTGTTTAAGCCGAGACTTTGGTTCTGTTATCTCTCGCGGGTGCATTTCATTCCTGTCTATTGCAGCCTCTCCATTTTGTCTTGTTGGTTCAGATCAACTATCAGACTCATCCCCCAGGAGGTGACCATAACCATACTCGGGCTGCTGCCCTTCTGAATAGAGTGTTGTCCCTTTCAGGCCCTTTACGGCACTTTGGTAGGTTCTACAGGCCTGTTCAGTAAGGTTGACAGCCTAGGCCTTTTCAGCTACGCTCTCTGTATAGGTACGTGTTTTGTTGGCTCTTGACCTATCTCTTCTCTCGATGCATTATACCGGCGTGGGTGGCCTTCTGTGAGCGCTACATATGGTCTCGATCGAAGGGAACTGAGCATAGTGGGCATCTGCCGAATAAGGTAACTTCATGTAGGCCAACTCTCTATACTTAGCCTCAGGCGGCCAGCCCTGTAGAAGGTGGAAAGAAGAAAGTCTCATGAAAGTTTATTCTCACTCACGTATTGCTGCACTTATATTAGATTGAGGATAGCAAGGTTCTAATATGAGCTCGCAGCATGCGGTGGTTGGTCTCGGGTTTTACGGGGGAACACTCGTCTACTCCCAATGTGATCGTCATGCAGTTTTTTTGTCAACCCTGTTTGTATGTCCGCAACAGTGGACTCATTGGTTAAGACGATTCTAAAGAGTGGCTCGTCAGCTGGGGAGGTAACTCGTCAGTTGAGCTGGGTGAAGGACGCTAATGCTGTGGGCAAGAGAGGCGTCACTCCTCTTATAGCTGCAATAGAGTCTGAGGATGATGAGGTAATGATGAGGTGTCCCCGTCCTCGATACCGCTCCATTTGATCATCGTAAGATAGTAGTGGGATGGGTTCGGTATAGGCCATTGCTGTGTCCAGTGAGTTTGTTGAGGCCCCTACTCAGTAGGGGTCTCAGTCGGGGTGTCTTAGATAGACAGGAGGGCCTACTGTCTGTCCTGGTCCCGGATGTTGGAGTCTTCATTGCTAAAAGTGATTCTGTTAACAACAATAGTGAATTGTTCCTCACTGACGCCCGAGCCTAAGCGACAAGCTTCTTATCGGTGCATATGGACTCCTCGATGGCGAGAATAGTGGGGTCGCTTAGACCGCTGAATAGTCGTGTACTCTTAGTGTTGAAGAGGACTTCATCATCGCCAATTCTAGCGAATCATGTTTAGATCATTTCGGTCCTATTGGATAGTAAGAAGGTTGACGTTAACGCTCGTGATGCGGTGATGGTGTTACCTCCTATTGTAAGGGTGGGGTGGTCTCGAAAGGGTGCAGGCCACAACAGGTCCATGCGGTTCGTCATGGTGGAGGAGCCCTCCTGCCTCTTATCAAGAAAGGGGCCGATCTGAAGGTCACTGACGAGGCTGGGGATAATGTGGCGCATTGGGCGTGTAGGTAGGAGGAGAGGAGAGGGTTTCGAAAGGGGTGTGGTATTGGAAATTCACTACACGTGGTCGGAGTCGGATCTGTTCGTGTAGGTAGGCTGAACGAGCCGTCGGCAGTGACTTTACTGGGCAAGTCGAGTCCCTCTATATTCACTGCCACTGACGATGAAGGAAGTACCATCTGCCGTACCTCGGTTAGCTGAGGGGGTTATTAATATGATCTGTAGACACACCTCTTCATGTGGCTCTCTTGGAGGGTCAACAGGAGGCTGCCTTTGCCGTGCTCGACCCCGACCTGGGCTTGGTAGAGGTACTTGATCTCAACAGCAAGAACGATCTCGGCGAGACCCCACTGGTGTTGGCAGTGAAAGGGTAGGCATCATGAAGGGTGTTGGTGATGACGATGAGCGTGTGCAGGCGCATGGGGAACGTAGTGCAGTCTTTGATTGATACGGGCAAGATTGACATCGACGTTGCAGATGAGGACGGTAACACAGCGCTTCATATAGCTGTGAAGAATGTAAGCAACGTATGGTACGTCTACAGGGTATCTAGATTCGTGCTAGAATATGACTGCGGTAGAGCGACTACTTCTGGCAGTAGGAGCGGACGGGTCGATCTGCAACAAGGCGGGGTTGACGCCTCAGGGGCTTGCCAAGGAGGCGATCGAGCAAATAAAGGTAGAACGCATGGTCATCCTTTTTATTTTATTTAGTGGACATACCGCACCTTAGGCAAATCAACAGTTGAAGGAGGAGCAACGTCACGAGAAGGAAGAGCGTAAAGCACAGAAGCTAGAGGTGGAAAAGGATCACTCTGAGCTCACGGCCTTCCTACGCGACCACGGTCTGGAAGAGCTTGTGGACATCCTGTTCGCCAGGAAATTCAAAATGGCTTCTCCTGGTGTGTGCTAGAGGGCACTGCATAGGGGGGTAGATACGTTGCTGAGGTCGAACGTCTGACTGATCGTGACCTGAGG
>NW_003201541.1:0-1903 GCF_000006405.1 Perkinsus marinus ATCC 50983
CAGAATTTCCCGAAATTTTTTATATTGTCACCTCAACACATGTAGTTGACGCTGTGAATATTTTGCCATACGGTATAAGACTGGGATAGAATTCATATGGTCAATTACATTTGTTGGCGACAATATGAAATTTTTGGGAAATTTTCTAGTTTATTATGTTTGTACACTTTCAAGCTAGTTCGTATATGAGCTTTTATAGTTAGTGAGGAAACTCTTCTGAGCTCAGTAGCTGAGGAAAGCAAACATATATTCCTACTCCAACACTGTGTCACTCCTGAGCTCAGTAGCTGAGGGAAGCAAACATATATTCCTACTCCAACACTGTGTTCACTCCTGAGCTCAGCCGAGGGAAGCAAACATATATTCCTCCTCCAAATTTCATCGTCTTGTTATTTTAACTCTATGTAGGTGTTACTATATGGGGCATATTCGTAGTGGAAAAGAACGACACCGTGTGTGATCGCCCCTTGAGAACGTGAGTATTTAGTAGTATGATGAATGTTAGCGGAGCGAAGCGTTTTTTGTTATTAGGTTTTTGATTGTCTATTTTTGTGGTATTGTTTATGGTATGCTGAAGCCTATAATAACGCGGGTGCTGCTGTGCTATCATTCGTCCGCGGATCCTGAGAAACCGTTGAGGGTGAAAATTCACGATTCGCTCTTTACTGGTAAGAAGTGAATTTCGAGGCGCTCAGTAGTGTGGGGAAAATTATGCACATGAGTTTGTGAGAATATGGAAATTGTGGGATTTTTTTTGGGGGAAATTCTGAGTAGTTTTTGTACATTTCTTCGTAAAATTTGGGGTTAGTTCTCCATAATGTAGCTTTGGAAACTCCTGAGCTCAGCTGAGGAGAGCGATTACATATGAACATTCATATTGAAATTTCGCGGAAATTTTGAGGAATACCTGTTGATTTTTGTACACTTCTCCTCGAGTAATTAGAGTCAAATTGGCATAAAAACGTCTACAATGGAGTTTCACCACCCCAGTGATATGAAAAACAGTAGTGAAAAATATATTTCACGACTACTGCATATCACCGCGAATATCGCGTTTTTTACCACCAAGTTTTACGCCGCCACTTCACATAAAACAGGTTGTGAAACTCCAATGAGCTGAGGAGAGCGAATATATATTCCTACTCCAACACTGGTGTTGTTCAGCGTTCTGTTTCGCGTGGCCGATCGTAGGAGCTGTGTGGTTGGCGTCCTCAGAAACGTGTAGTGAAACGGCGCCGAGGTTATTCGTTGTTTCTACGGTGGTAAGCAGGGGAGGAGGTCCCGGGTTCGATTCCTGGTTGGGGCGTTTTTAAGAATTAAATTTGTTGCTAGCAGAGTGCATATCAGTGGGGGAAATTATGAACATGTGTTGGTGAGAATATGAAAATCTTGGGAAAATTCTCGTGAGTTTTTGTACACTTTTACGAGTTTTCGAAGCTCCTGAGCTGAGCTGAGGAGAGCGAACATATGTTCCTTTTACACTGAAGTTTACTATTAGAAACGAATGGGAATTCATTTCATCTTACGGGTGTTAACTGAATTTCCCTAGGGTGTTGTGAATTCGTCACAATGCAGAAGTTTGTTTTTTTTATTATTAGATTGTCGTATTGCTGATAGTATCATGGGTTTTGATACTGCTGGGGCCGCCCGTGGTGATAGGAATTCTGATGTTTGCTGTGAGACGCGGCCACATTAAAGTGGCAAAGGTGCGGCAAGAGAAAGTTGACAGGGTGAGTTTAGCAGTATATTGTTGATGTACTTGAATGCAAATGGAGAATTATATATTTGGGTTGTTTTGAGTATTAGGAAAAGCTACGGTTAATTATCGATGAGCGATATATACACCTGTGACACAATTATTGTCCCCATAACAACAATATGCACATGGTCAACTACATGTGCT
>NW_003206576.1:0-3328 GCF_000006405.1 Perkinsus marinus ATCC 50983
ATTGAGTATCAGACCTTGGATTGCTTAACACAAGAACTCAATTACCAGTAAGTGGTAATCAATAGATAGCAACTGGAATAAAATCTATGAACTTATGTATTACAGCTGATTGGGACTAGCTACAAAGGAGACAAGCTAAGAATCTCACCACAATTACACAGAGCAACCTGCTGACACAACACTTAGCCAAACCGGCACACTCCCGCCCAAAGGTCACTCAGCAGATGGAATGCGCAAGTTAAGCACTGACTCGTCGACTTCTTTCCCATCCTCGAGACGTACTAGCCATACACTATCACTCTTCTTCTTAAGTAACGTCACGGGCTGCCAGCCAGTGTTGAGCTTGCCAAAGATCCCTAGCTGTGGTCGCCACCTAAAGGCTTGTGAATTCTCGCATAATCCCCTTGCTGCATGACGAAGGAATCGACCAAGTAACTTCTCGCGAACGGCACGGCGCTTAAGCCACCAGATATCAGCCAATTCAGCCAATCTCGTTGCACGGCCTTGCTCCAGGATGGATAAATAATCTTCTGTATTAACTTCTGCCCACCACGATGGCGGTTCCAATCCCTCATATACTGCTTTGCGAATACCCTCAGCTTCTTCAATAGCACCAGGATCGCCAATCAAGCGATCATGACCACGACACAATAAAAAAGGGCATAAAGGGCTTGAATCAGTGTAAGGGGTCATATTCACCACCATGGCTGCCTTATAGAATAAACGAAGCAACTCATTCCTAGTAGGCAACTTCTTGAGGTCAAACAATGATCCTCGAACAATAGAATGAAGATCTTTATGTGGTCTCTCACCCCAACCTCGAAGTTCTTCACCCCTAGCAGGTGCAGGAACCAACAAACCACCAAAGTCCTTCACCACGGCAGCCACGACTGGAAGGCATAACGCCTGATCAGTCACCAGTAGACTCACACGTCCTTCCTCAGCCAGTAGTTGATATAGGGCTTGTGAGGCAGCGGCTGCAGATTTATCCACAGTAGGAAGGACACGAATATAACGAGTAGATTGGCAAACCAACGAAAATAAGTAGAACTTGCCAGTCCTTTTCTGACCGTTCTCCTCATAAACGAACTGATAAGGTCCACTGCTGTCAAAGTAAGCAATAGCAAACGGACCAAAACGCACTGGGCAAGCTGGCGGTCTAGACGACATTACACGTTTCCTATTAGCTGCTTGTTGCCGAGCTTGGCATCCCAGACAGTCTCTATTGAAGGATCGGACTCGTTGATCTAATCTCTTCCAGTAGAAGTGACGCCATATCCAACGTGTAAGCGCAGCTCTTCCTGGATGGCCACCATGTAGGTCATGGAAATATTTCACAACCTCGAACTGCACATCCACTCGATTCTCAGGGACAACAATCTGAGAAGTAACACAGCTACCTCTATCAGAATCGCTGAGAGCTACGCTACCAACACGGTAGAGCAGATCATCACGAACCACGTAGCCAACCAACACATCCGAGGAAGTAGCAGCTTTACGTCGCAGATCATTAACCTCGGGAGAGAACTTCAGAGCAATACGTACAGTATTGAGCAATTGCTGATCCAACACTATATCCTCATTTTCTTTATGAGTAGTGAAAACAGCTCCAACGAGGTGTATACATGGTTCTTCTTCGGAAATAGTATCTTCAATAGAGAACTCATCAGGATTTTGATCATCCTGAATAGTCTCTGAAAACACCGTGATAACTGTGAGCTTCTGAAGAATAGACTTCATATCAGTAGCAGTTAACTTCATGAACTCACTCATAGTCGTAATAGAAGGCCGGGTACCTCTATCCGCAGGATTCTCCCGCCCCGAAACATGGGCAAGACGAATCGGCAATAGTGTTTCAGAAGCTAACGAAGACAGACTACTTCGAAGAAGGCCCACACGACGTCGTTCAAAAGGTGGTAAGTATTTCTCATCTAAACGCGGATCTCGCTTCACACGCCACGCATTTAGCTGAGAGTCTGTACAAATCCAAATACCAGAGATAGTATTGTGACCATCCAATACTACATCTCGCTGTTCCAGAATCTCTTCCAACAACTTGACCCCAGCAACCAATGCACATAACTCTAACCGTGCTACTGACCATTTGGCATTGAGTGTAGCTTGATAGGCTAACAACCTACGCCCATCAGCAACACTGCGGGCATCACAACATATACATCCACTACCTGCAGCGTCGCGAAAGATAACCAGCCCTTCTCGCAAGTCGCAGAATCGGGGTTGGTGTGGAAGAGATGAGGGAAGAAAACTCTGAACTGCCTGAGCTAGTTCGGTCGAAACATCCATAGAATCCCACGAGTGCGTACTACCAGAGATAAGACTGAGTAGTAGTCGTTGTCTCGATACCACTTCTATATATAGACCTAATGGATCATACAACTTGGACAGTTGCTTAAACGACAGACGGCGTGTAGTCAGCGGAGATTGACCAACCTTAGGTATTTGTATAGTGATGGAATCCTCATCAATACACCATACATACCCGAGTTGTACCAAACTAGATGATTGACCGGTAACCCTTTCATCATTTGGATTATTAGGTCGTTCCATGAAAGTCGGATCAGATAGCTCGATGCTTTTGGCTGGCTGACAGTGCATATTAGCCTGGGAGAGCAACAACTGACTACCACGATCACGTCGACTGATGAGAACTGACTTGAGCCAAGCAGTATAGAGTAGGTCATCCATATACGGATAATAAGCCTCGACCGGAGATCCATAATCCTTGATCAAGATGGATCGAATATCCTGCAAGGCAATACATAGACACGCCGGGGAGCATGTCAAGCCAAAAGGAAGTCTCAAACATCGCCAATACCGATTATTACTTCTAAAATTGAGACTAACAGTATCAGGAATGTGTAATAGTAGTTGAGGAAATGCTCTAACCACGTCTTCGAAAGCTACGAAGGGGGCCATTCTACTCCGCAGTAGGATAGCTTTGAGAGCCTTACGTAGCATACTAACATCGCCAGAGTCGAGCCGAGCATTAATACCACGAGCATCGATAGTAATACGAACAGGTTGGGTCTTATGACCTGGACGTAGTGCTAAGACGGTGCTTGCCACAGGAAAATCCTCCCGTACTTCAGCTGGAGTTAACGGCCGTATGTATCCCTTAGCCTCCATATCTTGCAACTCCTTCTCAAAATCATCATACCACGAACCACCCATCTCACGGAGTCTCTGACATGTAGCCACGTCTCTCGCTATGGCAACTCGTCGACCGAGCCCAGGATCCGTAGAAGATGGTCTCTCTGAGGAAGCCAGGGCAAAGATACTCGCGCCCGATTACACCCACCGCCATCCA
>NW_003210870.1:0-1304 GCF_000006405.1 Perkinsus marinus ATCC 50983
AAGACATGACAAGAGCATCATAGTTTATTATATGAGATACTCATGCAGCTCTCACATGGGACTGCAAGTATGCCCTCGATACACCGTCAACACGGGGTCGCCGACTTATCGCACTTTAACTGGACCAGCTTCCCAAATAGTCCAACTCCATGGCCAGTCATGGCTGTAGATGCTAACGTCGACCCATACCTGGAGATTGAAGTGGGATTTGAATTGCCAGATATCCGATTTATGATCAACGGTGTTTCCGAAGATGTCCAGGGAAATACCCGCTCCGACAGCTACCGCCGAGACATCAATGCCCAGCTCACCATATGCTTTGATATCACCATTTTTCGAAGCATTGACCGCAACTTGACCAGAGAGTGTGGCTTTCAACGAAGGAAAGGGTTTAACAGTGATTATGACCGCGACCGACATTGCTATTTTCCCCCAGTAAGTGCCATTCCCACCTTTGCCTGCACCGGTAAGACATACTTGAATGCGCAAGCCTGCGAATTTAATATCAGCAGCCCAAACCAGGGCGCATCCAGCGGCTTAACAACCGAAACCCCCCGCAAATTGCGGGGGGTTTCCATGAGACACCACGCGAACAGTTCTGCCCGCAAGCGTCGACAGACGCCATGGGCACCAGACGAGTCGGGCTAACTAATAGTAATTTTTTCATACAGACCGCACTTGACTCACTATGAAAGATATTTGTGTCGAGTATCGCTCACGGGGAGGCCAGCGATAGCATGAGCTGGTTATCAGCATAACGAAGCAGTATGGGTCCCATACTGCTTCTGCTTCCAACTCCCATACTATGGGAGTTGGTAACGATGTTCAAATGCACCAGATCGTTGAAATAGTGGTATCATCTGGACCTGAGTGTAAACGAAATGAGTACTCTGAAAAATGAGGAATGAATGAATGGGTTGAATGTCGAGTTGAAGCGCTGTAGTGGTAGTACCTCGCGGTCGGGCAGAATTAGAGGGTCTATAACTTCACGCAAACTACGTGTTCCGTAATTATTTCCATGTCTTCAGCCGGTTGAATTGAAACCTCCTAGTGATCAAATGTTGTGATCAATGGGGATATCATTTTGGCGTTATACAGGCTCTGTCGAATTGAGTAAATTCGGATAAGAGGACGGGGGAAACGAGACGGTCATTTGGCGCACATCTCGAAAATCACTCACACCGTTGGACCGGCACTTCATGATCGAGCTAAAGAGTTGAACCCAGTGTAGTCGGACACGATCGTCGTCGACATAAGTGCGGCTATGGCTGCCACTTTTTTGGACTGAATCGTTGTTGGTAATT
>NW_003205260.1:0-1208 GCF_000006405.1 Perkinsus marinus ATCC 50983
ACATTGTTGTTACAAACACCGGCGAGATGGAAAGTGTTCAAAGTCATCTGGGTGGCGGGCTCTCCAATACTCTGCGCCGCGATGGTGCCAACACCCTCCTCAGCAGCAACTAGGGCTTTCTCGAATCTTTGCTCCACCTGATCAGAAGGTCACCTCCCAGTTCCTCCCTACTAACATCACCTCTCCCAACAGCCAATCGACTGCCCTCTGCCCGAGTCTATTCCTTTCCAATAGCTTTCTGGACGCTAGATGGTATCGTAGATGGGATTGGAGGACCTGCCCAGTACAATGACTCAACCCTATAGTGAAGTAGAGACACCTACCACTGCGGCGTTATGCTGAGCCTCCCACCCTAGGATTTGGTCATCAGTAAGGCCTCGAATGACCCTTAGCCTATCCAGGGCCTCCTCCACCTTCTAGACGACCTCTTGAGGAGGATAGAACTAGAATGAAACCATTAGCAGTTATTCTCTTGTTGAATGCTACATCAGGATCCAACTCAGCTGGGAAGAGGTAGTGGCACTGGTCAATCAACCTCCTCACATTGATGGGAACACGCTGTCGTGATTCGCCATCCTTATACACCTTCGTACCTAATCCAATACCACTCCTTCCCATCATCATCATCACCAAGTTGATATTCATCCGAAGTTGATATTTCATGAACCTTACGGAGGAGGACACCATAAGAGACACTCCACCATCCAATCCGAATAACCTTCTGAACACATACGAATAAATACGCCGTGATTCGCTACATAGTTACTCACTTATATAGCCGGGCAATGAATCGGTATATGAGTGATTTGCCCTGACCTGTTGGTAACACTGTTAGACACGACTCTCCCCTAAGCGGCAAAGCAATAACTGTGCAGGGTCAATCAACATCCACTCGTTCATGCGAACCATCGGCATAATATTACACCAGGTGTGTCCGTTTCGGCCACGTCAATTTGACGTCGTCAACAGTGTTGTGATCAGTCATTGAATTAACAAAATATAATCGTAAGCGCCTAGACCAAGATCCCTGAACACTGAGACACGCTACAGATGCATTGTTAGCTATCCATCATATATATATCCCATAACGGTCCCGTATACCACAAGAAAGCTGACATTCTTCCAATGACAGAAATATTGTGTTTTTATCCCAAACAGACATGGTAGATTCTTAAGTCCGATCCAAACTATACACTATCAATATTATG
>NW_003200088.1:0-1142 GCF_000006405.1 Perkinsus marinus ATCC 50983
AACAGAGATACAACAGAACAACAACATGGCGTGACGGATTCACCAGCCGTTTCACCCCCTTAGAACTCCAAATCCATACCTTATACGGTCCCTTACCATTTAACCCAGTTGAGCTCAACACCACGTATCACGTATCACGTATCACATTAGCACCAAAAACAACAACAACGACAACCATAACAACAACAACAACAACAACAACGACAACGACAACGATCACAGCAATAACATCAGCACCAACAACAACAGAGCGATAACAGAACAACATGGCGTGACGGATTCACCAGCCGTTTCATCCCCTTTGAAGTCCAAATCCATACCTTATACGGTCCCTTACCATTTAACCCAGTTGAGCTCAACACCACGTATCACGTATCACATTAGCACCAAAAACAACAACAACAACCATAACAACAACAACAACAACAACGACAACGACAACGATCACAGCAATAACATCAGCACCAACAACAACAGAGCGATAACAGAACAACATGGCGTGACGGATTCACCAGCCGTTTCATCCCCTTTGAACTCCAAACCCATACCCCATACGGTCCCTTACCATTTAACCCAGTTGAGCTCAACACCACGTATCACGTATCACATTAGCACCAAAAACAACAACAACAACATTAGCACCAACAACGATAACAACAACAACAGAGCGACAATAGAACAACAACATGGCGTGACGGATTCACCGGCCGTTTCATCCCCTTTGAACTCCAAACCCATACCCCATACGGTCCCTTACCATTTAACCCAGTTGAGCTCAACACCACGTATCACGTATCACATTAGCACCAAAAACAACAACAACAACAACAACAACAACAACAACAACATTAGCACCAACAACAACATTAGCACCAACACAACATTAGCACCAAAAACAACAACAACAACAACAACAGAGCGACAACAGAGCGACAACAGAACAACAACATGGCGTGACGGATTCACCAGCCGTTTCATCCCCTTTGAACTCCAAATCCATACCTTATACGGTCCCTCACCATTAAACCCAGTTGAGCTCAACAACCACGTATCACGTGAAAACCATGTTGTATGATTCAGAGTTACATGAATTCAGTATGGATACACAACAACAGCGTGCATTCACCCTCGTCACATCGCCA
>NW_003215119.1:0-1449 GCF_000006405.1 Perkinsus marinus ATCC 50983
TAGATGAGTATCCCTCTTGAGGGAGATTATCATCTTCATGACTGTCGCCTGGGGATATACCAGGGGCCTCAATAACGGCTTGGGTTGGTGGGGGTGGTAGAGGGGCTGCATCTTCTGCTCCATCACGAGGATTCCCTGTAATAATGGGAGCCTATAGGAGTCTACCATGCTATTCTCATGATCACCAGAATGTTCCTGTAATATGAGATACTCCTCCTGATTGGTATAACATCTCCCTTCTAAGTCCGGCAGTAGCACGGCCATATTATAAGGATTCACAGTACCTCACAGTCTAGCGATAAGTCTACTAATACGATGATACACCCACAACATACAGGAGCTAACCTTATACTCAGGCCTCTTCCGATCTCCCTCTTCTCGTGGTACCTAAGTTCCTCTCCTCCAGGACTGGCCGCCATAGACTAGACTAAGCTCACCAAGAAGAGCGGTACACGATGGACAAAGCTATGATTAGTATTCATCTTATTGCCAGCTTTCAACATATTCAATTGACCCTCTGGTGCACGCGTAATCTTAGAGTCTAGGAGCTCACAGCCATCCCCATCATCAAAGATCCCCAGCTTCTTCCCTATGGAAAGGCTAGTGACTTCAGACAGCAGTGGAGAGAGAACCTACGTATCTTTCGGGCCTCCCTTGCATTCTTCCTCCGTTCTTTTTGCCCAACCCCTCGACCAAGAAGCTCCATAGTCTCATACATTTTGAGATATAGGCTATCAATCTAATGATGCTGCCTATAATCCTTTCCAATAGATATTTTTTCCTTCTCACCTTCCTAGCATATACAGCAGCACTATGGTATAGGCCGATGGCTGCCTGGGCAAAGTTGATGGGATGGGGATTATCATTTTCTCCTATATATCATTGATACAGTCCCTCTAAACTCCCCATGCCACATACCATCCTCATCATCATCATCCTCAAACAGCTCTACCTTCAGCTTCTCCAAACACTCTACCTGCCACCGAGACGGTCGGATGGCCCCGTGTGATCGCCACTATCGTACAATATCGATTTCCCAAGCCTTGGCTGAATCCTTAGGAAGGTCTCCAAGTAGAGGATTCGCCTCCTTGGCCCTTCCTGGCGGCCCCCGTCTAGCCGATGGCATTATATTGATCCAGCCAACAACTACGACCGTAGCATTGGCTTGTGAAGAGGAGGAAGCGAGTACAACATGATTCTCTCCAGTAATGGTAGTGTTAAGCCCAGAGTGTACTCCCAGTCTTTCCTATATCCTACGATCATCATCCAATATTCAACAGTAACTAACCAAAGGTGCACAAGGTGGAAATATCAGCAACTATCATCTATTGCGAAACACTCTTCATCATATACCATCACTTCTTAGGAGTATCGAAATGGACACCGTTCAAGTCGGCGATATACCGAGAAAGGTAGGGTCGACAGGGAGCTTTGACTCAGAGATGTGTC
>NW_003205694.1:0-3186 GCF_000006405.1 Perkinsus marinus ATCC 50983
TACTACACTTACAGAAAGGATCAGTTTATTGAGATCTACACCAGCTTTGACGACATCTTTGATCATATCTTCGGCGAAACGGTCCGTATTGAAGGTTTCTGCGGACTCTTTCTGTAAACTTGGCCACAGGCTAACACTGGCACTATCGACTATCTTCCCTAGGCCGGTTCGTTTGATTTCCTGCCAATGAGACGTCGTGAACCTAACATGACGAAGCAGCTGCTGGAGCCAGTGATCACAACAGGATTCCCGTCCTCCGAGGTATTTGTTGACTCACCATAAGCACGCCCGTAGGTTGAGCTCTTTAATAGCCGCGACAAGCTCCTTCAGAAGTTGGTATTCACTGAGATCGTATGGTAGAATGCCCAAATTGAAACCGTTAACAGGATATTCCTTCACGAACTCTCTGGCACTCTCCATGAAGGAAGCCTTGTCGAAAGTTTTGTTGAGATATATACCCAACTCGGCCATTATCACTCTGCCGGCCGCATCCACTCGTTCTCTCAGAGCTTTAAAACTAGTTTTGTTCCAAGGATCGTAGAAGGGAGGGTCCAACTCGATTTCGCTCTTTACGTTGAGTGAGTATCCACCCAACTGTAAGTTAGTCGCACCAGAGCTAATGAGGTAGTCGAAATAGTGATCCCAAGTATAATTGGCACGTGGAATCGATCTGCTCCAGCTGTCGGGCTCTTCTTTGATATTCCAAGGAAATTCGATTTTCTTGTAGAACTGCAACGGGCGGCCCGTATAGGGATTTACATCATCAGCTACACTGAGAGCGTACAGACACAGGAGTTTTGTAGAAGCCCACATGGAGGATAGGGATGATAGAACGACTACACGAGAAGCTGTCAAACAGTTTGCAGCGTGGAATGACTCAATTCTCCATAGTCACGCCTAATTACTTGCGTCCTCGTAATGCGGATAAGTTATGGTCACTACGACGTGTCTCCGCTAAGTCAATACCGTGCAGTTACTGGATAGAGTGCTTAGACTGTTGAGAGTGTATTGAAAGAGGTCAGGACGAAGATCGAAGACAAAGATTCTTTAGCGGTTTGGTATATGCACGCGTCACGCTGGTCACGTGCTAGGGGAACAAGCATCTCAGGAGCCTCTGAAAAGGCCCTCTTGACGTAGGGAGGAGGTGGGGGGGGATAGTGTCTTGGCGGTTCCCTCTCAGTTTGAGAAGCCGCACACTCCTTACAACCAGAGTTTGAGTCAGCAGTGTTCAGTGCAGAAGGCCAGATCCAAGCGCCAAACTGACTCTTGCGCCCCGTGAATCATGAGCGGCGTGGAGCGGTAGGCAGGGCTGCAAACTGTGGTTAGGTCTATGATCCTGTACAGCGGGATGATCGAAAGTAGCGAAGCTAAACGCTGACTTGCCCACTTCCTCCACGGTGGTGTGGAAGGTAGGCCTGGAATGGAGTTCACAGCCGCAGGCCGCACATTGAGAGAAACCACTACTAGTCCGTCATTAAGGGAGACTACACGCGGGCGCAATGATGACCAGCTCCACAGTAAGGGAAAAGGCAAAGGCCGTGCAGTGCGAAGAGGAGGCTCTCGTGACTTAGTCACTTTGACTACACCACCATCGTATGCTATGATTGTGGTTAAAAAGGTCATGTCCGACTCCTCTCTCCGCGGCGTCAGAGCGGTCCTGAACGAAAGACAACTCCACCGGGAAACGGAGTGGCGGTGTCTCCGCAGCAGTACGTGGCGCCGGCCCCGCGCAAACAGTTGTCGACACGACACGACAATGCTGCCTATTAGGCAGCCTAAAAATTGTAGGCACCGCCTACAATTTTCTCGTCCATAAAAGTCACCGTCAATAAATAGCTCGTTGGAGACCAAAGCTCGTCGATTTCTGTTGTGGCTATTCTTTGGTTACTAATACTATTGTCCAAAAACTAGGCCTGTCTCCAAGGTCCGAGCCGTCTGGTCAAATCACATTGTCTCTCAATGAACTGCCGGCCAGAGGTCGGGTCAATCTCAATATCCCTATAAAGTCTCGAATAGCTCGGTCAGCCGATGTGGATGCTGTCGATGGCAGCCTGTCGTTGTCGATAGCATTCCCGTTTGAACTACTGATTGGTGACGATTATTTTCGACAGACTCTGTCTTGACGTTTAATGTCGACGGTGATGTTAGGTCTCAAACTCTACTCTTTGGGATCGTCCGCTGCGTCGTTGTCCACGAGTGTCACCTTCAGACTACCATCCTGTGTTGTCACGGATGAGGGAATCGGGACAAGGATAGCATCCGTTGTCCTATATGCTCCATTGTCGGGCACGCCGAGATCTTCAGTCGGACTGACTCAGTCCGACTGAGTCAGTCGACGTTACAACTGATGTAATCAGCCCAGCTGTAACGACTACTCAATCGCCATCTGTTGGTGCCGACAGTGTAAACGGCGATGACGAGAGAGGCATGCCTTATTGTGATAACGACTACATCGGCTTGAACAGTGGGAACTTATACTGCAAGTCGTGCTTGTCGGTCCCCGTTTGTCATGACGACGATCAGTCGTGTGATACTCCTGTATGTATTCCAGACGATACTCACAAGCAAAACCCCGGAGGGGTTGCTGTGGACGAGGTGTCTTATTGCAAGTGGTGAAGATGTTAGTAATCGTGAATGCCAGCACCACACAGTGTGTGGTGCTGGCACTCACCATTATTAACATAATATTCACAACTTCTAGCATTCTTCGCACTGATGAGGCATCAGTGATGACATTCTCATTCATAGTTAACTGTAGCTTATGTAAGCATGATACATGAGGTATTTTTTAAAAGGTAGCCTGAGTGTCGAGGTATGTGTGGCGCGAGAGAATGTGTGAGTCACATTTGGACGCTATCGCCCGTGAATTAAGCATCGGTCAGATACTAGAGTGGGCTTTAGCACCCACCTAGAGGAGCAGAAGATCTTTCGAGACTCCGAAAATGAGAGAAAACGGTTGCAGTGGGAAAGAAGCGTGAGAAGCAGTTCGGAGTATAACAGTGGTTCAAGTCAACTGAGTATCGATGAATGAAGGAACAGAACGTTCGCCATTCCGGAAAGTGCCGGTGCCGAGGGTGGTAGCAAGATGCACTCATCCCACTAGATTAACTCAACCAGTCGATAGTACCAATTAATACTAATAGATAGATAATAATCAGCCCACCGAGACCTGGGTTGCAACGATAG
>NW_003205694.1:3286-5932 GCF_000006405.1 Perkinsus marinus ATCC 50983
CTCTAGCCTACCTAGCTCAATGTCTACGGTCACACAGAGCAAACGCTACCCGCGCACGCCCTAAAATCAAATCATATCCCAAAAAATCTTCGACAAGGCTCCTTTCATGGGGAGTGCCGAAGAGTTCGTGAAGGTTTTTCCTGTGACGGCTTCAGTATGGGCTTTTCAGCAGAGCCCGGTAAATCCCAAGTTGTGAAGGAGCTTGTCGCGGCTATTAAAGAGCTCAACCTACGGGTGACACCCGTCGGGTGTCGTTATTGTGAGTCAACAAATACCTCGGAGCACGAGAATCCTGTTGTGATCACTGGTTTAAGCAGTTGCTTCGTCATGTTAGGTTCAAAACGTCCTATTGGCAGGAACTCAAACAAACCGGCCTAGGGAAGATGGTTGATAATGCCGTACTTATTTGGAATAGACTAGACTAGACTAGACGGAATAGTCAAGACTCTCGACTGCTTACATGAGTTTGGCGCTCCATTAAATGCCACATCCGGGCAGAACTCCAGACTGGGTCTGCAACAGCATCAAACGGAAAGCTTCTTACTACGATGATGCGTTCAGCCCTGACACACGAGGCTCACGTCAGCGACAACGGCCAGCAGACCCAGAGTCTCGCAACAAGCAACACCTGGGTCAGGTGACCTGGCCAGTGCGTGCCAGCAGCGAAAGTCGCCAACAAAGTTGTCATGACGTTCTTGAGCGTTCTTGTTTCCTTTGGATACGTGCGCGTGCGTGCAAATCAGTCCGTCATAAGCAACTGCTCTCATGTGCAAGGCCCAGCACCGTGACGTAGCAATATGCGATGATGTAGGTCAACGTGGTACAGCTAAAGAACCTTCTAGTTCCTCTCTCCCAACCCTCCCGATCCGGGAGATGTGTGACGGTGCTGGTACCTTCACACATCAATCACGTCGCGGTAGCGCAGTGACAACAATGCGGAGCTCGCTAGCTCCGGGTTTCGTGTTGGCGCTTCTCTACCGTTACGTGATTCCTAAACCACACTCCCGTGTCAGAAAGGTTTTAGGTTCTCTGCAGACTCTTCAATGAAGCTATCGACGACGGACTCGCGTGCAACCCAGCAGAGCTTTCACCAATAGGTATCGTATGATACGAGTCCGACTCGTCGAGTCGTATCCATAACGAAATTATAGAGGCGGAGTAGACCGAAGATTAAGATCCAAATAAGACCCACCCATGAGTTCTTTACTATGAGTCTGATCATAAGTATACGAAAGAGAAAAGCAGACAGGATCAATCATGAATCCTCCTCTGAATAAAGCGACAACTAAAGCAGAGTTGTCAAGTCTCGCGGAAATTCCGCGAGACTTCCGAAATTCCGCCGCAACCGGAATCATTCTCTTCAGGAACAATTCCGCGGCGGAATCATTCTCACAACACGTGCGCGCGTGCAACGAGCATCCCTTGCAAGCAAACGCTGTCTAAAGGCGCCTATTCAGAGGATGCCCTGACAGGTAGCGTTATGGGTCTAAGTTGACTCCCAAATAAAGCTTATCCGAGGCGCAGAAAAGCCTTTGCGTATGCGTACAACTGTGTAAGAGCATAGCTAATGGCTTGAGGCTACAAGAATCTTCAAGAGTGCAAGGATAACCATTCTCAGTTACTTACACGATAGATTACACGATAGATTACACGATTGAATAGATGAGTAGAAATGCTAGGGTCACAATGGTTCACACAGAGTGACTCAGCTACAAAGACATAATGCTCAACTACTGCCTGATTAGAGCATATAACATTAGTATCAAATGCTAGGCAGATGAAAAGATAGCTGACGAGCGACTAGCGATAAATTGTCGCCGAACTAGTGATATACAATACAATTTACATCTACGAATCAAAGATAACCCCATAAGAACAAATGTTCTTCTCTTCGAGCCCGGAGATGACCATCTGAGTCACCTTCTTATTAGAAATTAGAACAACTGCCTCGAAGCTACCAGCTTCCCAAACATTTGAAGCCATTGAAATCAGGTTCGGACGACCCAGTTCATCCGTATCATGTATAATCGCTGTTGGGTCAACCCTCAGAATAGTCTCAACGACTGCAGAACCATACGTTTTTATAGGAGATCTTGTTGACCATATGATCTTTACTGGGTGGGTCGGTCGCTGGACCAAGACGCTAAGACAAGGTCCTATCCCTGAACCAGTAGCAATGATAATACATGGGCGGAAGAGGTTTACCACACGTAGAAGACCATACTGAGGTATACCACGAGTCCAGATATGACTCGGTGGAGAATCGATGATACGGCTGGTCCAATCACCAGCACGTGAGATAATAATTGAAAAACCTTTCTGACCAGCTCGCCAGAAAGTTCTCTCTTCTTCACTGAGATCATCAGCATCATTTTTTACATTTGGGACGACGGCAAAAGCATGCGTCTCACGAAGAGGGGAATCCGTTATTCTTATAGCTTGACCAAATGAGACATTCTGGAAGTCGAAGTTTAGAACGAGCGCGTGAGAAGAGAGCTTGACAGCCTCGATTTTTCGCTTCCTTAAATGCAGCCATGGGAAAAGGACCAATCCGGTGATAATGGCGGCTTCCCAAATCCGGGCATCACACAAAATGAGGATTGTGATATTTTTTGTCGGAGATTGGGCTGTGTGCTTCACGGCTGA
>NW_003205694.1:6032-6716 GCF_000006405.1 Perkinsus marinus ATCC 50983
TTCCGCACTGATTTGAGAAATTTGAACGAAATCGTGTAGGTAATTGAACTTACGCAATGGCAGAAAAACGACATTCAAACCCGAGGTCATCTGGATGACGATCGAGCGCTCCGTTCACTGAACTGGTGATTGTGCGTGGAGACAACCTCATCTTGCGCAGATGTCGCGTGAGCATGCGTGCACATGTTATAATTGTGCGCATACGCGTTTTAGAAAATAAGTGATATCTCGCGAACGAGGGCTTCAACTGACTGAAATGCTCGCGTGCTATTCAAATTAGCACATTTTGCACCGATCTGAGAAGTTTGAGCGACATTGAATGGGTAACTGAAAAAAAGACCACTTTTTCGGCCCTACCTTGTCTTATGGCTGGCTGGCGCCGGGCTTTTAGCGCTCGCCCCGGAAAATACCGGGGCTCGCTTGAGTGCTACCGCGATTGTTACTGTCTCTGGCGAGACCCGTCGCCTATCCACCAAGGGTCCAGTGCGAGAAGGTATGAGGACGCTAGGTGAAAAATGAGAGCCACAAGCGTGCTTCTTCGAAGCCAAACCGGCACTGCCGTGATAGCAATTAACTTGTGATGCACATTTCAATCTTAGAGGCCTATGGAGCAGTACTTCTCATATGATGAAAAAAACGGACGAAGAGGAAAGACAAATAAAGACATTACTGCTGCTGGGGCGG
>NW_003205694.1:6816-16710 GCF_000006405.1 Perkinsus marinus ATCC 50983
CTGCTTTAAAATCGAATACCAAAGAAACGATTATCTTGATGTTAAATCTCTGAAGGCTCACGCTTGTGCCTAACGGCACGCGTGAGCCAATCCTGTAAAATATTATTTCGGGATAAGTGGAATATAATGGGTATTGTTGTAGTTGAATAGATGCAAAATTATAGCAAAATCCTCCTCGAATACAAGTTCACCCGGTAAATCTAACAATTCTTCATCAGCATACGAACACTGGTTAAGAAGATAGACTATATCTTGTCGAGAATGAGCTGTGATACCTACAGGTGGACGATCTTTACCCATATTCATATGATTCCATAATATATTTACGATAGGAATACCGTGAATACCATGCTGTAAGAAAGCTTCCTCCGGAGCATTATAGCCAGTTACCAAATCTTGCCGTATTTCGCGAAAAAACTCACCGGTAGCACACTGATCCATGTAAGTCGACAATCCTGCTGTAACAGCTACTTGATACAAACTGTCAATAAGACAGTTATTGCTTTCGCCGGTAGCAGTACCAAAGATGAATCGCTGTTTCAATGCGTGAATATAACGAGCTTCGAACTCCTCATGACTACTGACGCTTCCATCATTTTTATATGGTTCATCACGATTCGGATGTGTAGTGTGTGATTTGCGTGGTTCTGGGGACTTCTTCGGATTAGTACTTCGTGGGAACGGCACAGTTGATTGCAGCATGTACCATTTAGGAGATACTGATGTACGTGATTCTGGAATTAACCTGTTGTTTTCAGGGCATACCTGTATAGTACATTACATGTTAATTTTATCATGTCAACACTTACTATAGAGCTCACTTCCTTTGAAAGCTGCGATAACTTCAAATCTGCATCAACAGTTGTTTTATAAGCAACCAATCTAGGTCTCTTCGAAGGATCTTCTGATACAGGTTGCTTTTTTATGAACTGCCCTGGCAAGAACATATTCTTCAAAGAACTACGAGCCGAACAGAAATAGCCTCTGTGATTACATAGGATCTACGCCGTAGATGACTCATTCAATCACTGTACCATATACGAGAAAATGGTCCGTAGCTCATAACAATTTTATTTCATACACGTGGAACGTCTTGAAACATATAACGACAATGCACATCGCATTCCCGGTCAAATGAATTTTTTTCAATCCTACTAATTGCTTAGTCACAACCGAAGATAGTAAGAGATCTTCTTCCTGCATGGTATTGGTTTCAACACTGTATTTCAATGAACGTGTTTGAAACTGGTAATTTTATACATCTGTATCCGTTTTCGAACAGTAATCAACGAACTTCAAATAAGGATACTTTAATCGATAGTGCGATAATAATGACTTGCCTTTCGACAAGACAACTGCTAAAGTATCCGAGGAAGCAATCAAAATATGCCAGGCATGCTCAACCTCAGCCCGACTGGACTTATTATACGACGAACTCCTGGCATGAAAAGGGAACCCAATTATCAATGCAGCAATACGCCAAGGCATCAAATCATTAATAGCAGTAAAAGATGCGCCCTGTAACCCTCGATTATGGCTATTAAGACGCTTGTAGATGTTTGATGTACATCCAATGTAGGTCACATCAGCGTTGGTTGTACTAGTTAGGCAATACACACAACCACCATCATAAACGTTAGGATCAAACACTCGTAGAGGTATAGGGTCGAATCTACTCCGCAAAATGATCCGAGATGGATCAACTTGCGACTGTGTCTTAGCAACTGCCTTCAACAAACGTGCTACCATCGTCATATCGGTAGACCTTTTATCGAGTAAGTAAGTAACCGTCTGACGGATCTCGTCAGGTGTATTGATTAGTGTAATATCGGTAAGTTTTCGTACCCTGGATATAACCACCAGCAGTTGTTGCTTCTCCCATAAAGCAAAGCGATTGTCTGAAGTGGGAGTCGCTAGTCGGGTGGTAAGCTGAGGTACAGTCAAACCAAGTGATTTATGTATGGTACTGCTGATGTGATTTTTGAGTGGATATTGTCGCCGTCTCATTGTCACAGCGCCAACGATAACATCATAACCCAGACTACGATGAATAGCTGCAAGCGTCCAACTAGTTGGAGGATTCATAACATCAATAGCATCAACAAATTGAATACCAACGGGTACCAATAATATACCCACATGCTCACTCGTACTCGAATTAGGGAGTTCCCTACAAATACCCAGCTGTCCTTGGCTGAAAACAATGCCCCTATCTGTAGAAGTTCCATTCCGGGTGAAACGTAATACCAACCCAACTGCCAGCTTCAACTCATAAGGATCAGAGGAGTACTTGTTGAATTGCTTGCTCATATTCGATGTAGCTGACTTCCAAGTGCTATGTAACCCACCCTCATTGAGTTCGTCTTCCGCAATACTCGTATAAACACGTTGCCCTAGAGACTCCCTTTCTCGCAAATAAGCATTGAATGCTGCTAAAGCTGCTTGCTCACTACATCTCTTACTGTATACTTCAAAATTGGTGAACCTCGACTGATCACGAGCCTCTTCGACTGACGATAATAGCTTACAGTTATGAATCAAAGCAGAACACAAATATGCTTTATTCTCTTCACAAACTGGATAGGTAGGATCCCGCAAAATGCTTATACATCTTTGCAATATTGGATCCTCAGCACACCTGACTTGGTGTTGCAATTCATAAACGTCAAACAAAGAATGCATGTATGACGATGACCATAATGAGCGGCCACTTATCTGACTCAACTGATAAGCGTCTCCGCTTAACAGCAACAATGTGCCACCGAAAGGAGTTCTAACTTTCCTCAACGTACACATGATATCACTCAATGCAGAGAACAAACATTGGTCTATGAGCCCACATTCATCGAAAACGATAACATCAAGGCTCAACAAGAAAGCCATCTTCAACCCGTTGCCCCGTAACTTCGTTATAGCAGTATGAGTTATTTCTGATGCTGTGACCACACGAGCTCCTTTGTTGACACCAATACAAAATAAGGAATGGATATGGTACCCGCCAATTAACATTGCCCTTTCACTGCTTAGAGCAGTTGCCGTCACTTCCAGTCCTTTACCACGAGCAAACAATCCACAAAGTAAGCAAAGACTCGTTTTTCCGCACCCTGGAGACCCCGTTATCAGTAAGGATGGTACGAAAACAGACGATGTACTGAGAAAACGGGTAATTGTATTAATGCACGCATTTAACACGTAACGCTGCTCAGATACAGATGCTGAGCTTTGGCCAGCGCAAGAAGATATACACGGTTCCCATTGTAGTGGGGACCCATAGCTACACGATAGCAATGCTTCGATAGACGGAAGATCCGGTAATGCTAATAAACGTGACACTCCTTCGATGAAACGTTTCCTAGAGTCATGAATAAAGGCATCCAGTTCTTCCGTATGAACAGCTTCTATTTGTCGTAATGATAACAAGGGCGTCTCCAAATATTTGAACTCACTATTTTCATCACACATAAAGGCTTGGAGAACATACCTCGCAATAGCCAAATTTCTTGAAAAAGCTCGATGTGACCCAGGCATAGTACGCAGCTCATTCCTGGCCCAAAGATCCAGTAGTTGAACGACAGATGACTGGGGATGAATCGGATCATATAGACCACAAATCTCGTAACTTTTTAACAGAGACGACGTTCCGAATAGTTCCGATTCTGTAGTATATCGTCCGTAAAATAGAGCCAGATGAACCAACCATTTCCCACTGGCCGATGGCAATGTCAATGGTGATACAATAACAGGAGGGATTGGTTGAATGAAATCAACCAGATTGGGGAAACAAGTCGCATCCCTGAACAGTGGTTCGATAACAATATTAAAATATTGCTCCAGCTTATGATGGAATAGACCGTGATCCCCGCGTAGCACGCTGACAGTATAGTCATAAAGATTTGGTATCGCATATTGCTTAATACGCACTAGTCGATTCGCACCATCCATCCAATACGCCTTTTGAACATCTGAAATATTGACATATTTATCAACCACTGCTGCAATAGTGTATTCAGTTACTCTAATAGAAGTAATTGTAAACCAAGATAAATAAGACACAACATAAGCCACAAACAATAATTCTGGTGGTCTTAAACCAAAAGTAGTTATCTTGTCAATGGAATAGTCACTGTTCTGCACCTCAAGTATCAAGGCTTGTTGAGTCGATGAAAACTGCCGAAAAGGTCGTACATGGGAAGCATACTCTAATCGAAATGACATTAAGATTCGAACTACCTAACAACATCAAGCAAAGCAGGATACGCTATACTCCCTACATCACCAAATAATTCATATGATACTTTTATACATAACACAACAAATCATTTTTAAAGAGAATAATCTCAAATATCAGGCAAGTCTCTACGAACATCTACCTGTGGAATATGGAACCCCGTAGCATGATCCCGGGCCTCAACTCTATTTTTGTTAAGTTTAACAACTGGACGCTCGTCCGACGGATCAGTTCGTACATGAACAAAAGCTGCGCTTGTAACCACATACCGTAAGCGCATTATGTAAAAGATGGCCTCTGGAAGAGATAAAATTCGTCCCTGTATCTCCTTCTCAGACCTCTTCTTCTGCGCCCTACCACCAGATAATTTAATATTCTCGAGATTCCCTATAACAACTTCAGTAGACGTTGGACCAGTGGCGCGAAGTCTCGTCCTTATATGCTCTTCAGCACCAGCAGCGTATGATGCTAAATAGCGAGCCGCCATAGTAAAATCCACCAGTTGCACATTACAACTAGACCGAAAAATACAAAATATATAAGGACTCACTGGACTCCATTGATGCAGTCCATCTGTTGCGTAACTCCACCGACCCGGTTGCCATTCAGGAGAGATAGTATACGTCCCACCTAACTCTTTCTTTGCCCACCCAAGCTCAATATATGTAGATAACTCCTCGGCACTCAAAGACCGATCGATGGGGATATATTCAGTTGTTGAGGATGAAGTATAAGATGCAACTCGACAGTGAAGTGTACCATCTTCGCCACGTTTCAGGCACCTTCCTTTAGATTGACTGCATAAATGTCTCTGAAGGAGGAAATAGGCAGCACAGACATCTTCCCATTCAGCCTCGCTCCGGATGAGGTTTTTGTGGAAGAGTTTATCCTTGAACGAGCAAAATTGTTTCAATGAACATACAATTCTTGTCTTCGATACAGCTGTCGACTCACTACTCCAAATCAAAATATGACAATGAGGCAACGAAGACTCAGCGCTTTGCCACTCGAAACGCATCCAGTAACAATCAACCTTACCAAAGATATCATCATCACCTCCATGGTACAGAAATTCCATAAAACTGCATACGAAACTGTACCACACGGTCAAATAAGGTGTGCAACTTGCTTGAAAAGCAACTGTCTCAGGCACTTCCCGATGATTCTGTAAAAACACTTCACGAGCTTCCGTAATTCGCCGTAAACAAGGCGTTCCATGTTGATTCGCAGTCAATGTAACGAAATATCGTGGACACGCTTTACTGATCAGAGCAGAAAGCTCACGAACATTCCGACGAGAATCAGCAGAGTCATATGCAATGTACTTCTCCCTATGGCTTATAGGAACCTCCATTTGATCACCAGCAATATGTTCCCAACCACGCTTCAATATCACGCTCCTCGTTGTACTGTTCAGCATTTGATTCAAACACACATCAAACATGAACAACGCATAATTACTACTTGACGAAGTTGGACAGGACCAGTCTCGCAACCTCATCACACAGTGGTCACGAAAAGAGCGAAAGCCATAACGCCGATTGGACATACTGGAGTAGAGTGAAATAGGTAATGCGCCAGGATAACTCTTCTCCCCAGTTGGGTATGACAGCATCTTCCAGAAAATAGAGGTAAAGAGAAGGCTCTCGGGAAACAGTAAGGGCAATCCTACTCCTGATTGTGACAATGATACGATATTTTGGAAATACCGTTGAGCATATCTGGGCAAATTTGATGGATAACCGCGACGACGCAAGACTCCACAAACATGATTGATGAGAAATACACCCGATACGGTAAAACTTTCAATACCTAGAGGAGTATCACACACGTTAGTATATAACTTCACATCTGGTTCAGACTCACTAAGGCTGTTGAGATCTGAATCATGATCAAATGATACTCCTCGAGAAGAAGCAGCAGAATTATCGCTGGTCGTCGCGGCATTTCCATCATGCGAAATAACTGAGCGACATGAGACACTACTAGAAGTCGTAAACGTCGAAGCTGATTGGAGGTGATATCTATTCTTAACATAAATCGGGCAGATTGACTGATCTGCCGCCTGCATTAGCTCTACATAATGCCGTCTACAAATCGATACCCCACAAGACTGACGAAACGGACACGAATACAATGCCTTATGGGGATACTGAGTGCACTTTATCTGCGAACAGCATACTCGGGCAGGATACTCTTCTTTAATGAGAAGAATTTTATGAACAGAGCAATGCAATATCGTCTGGCCTTTGAGAACGTGCATGAGCGAGTCAGTAAACTGCTGTTGTGTAACGTATTGATTACCACTATACAGACATATTTGCCAGTCATGTATATCGGGAAATGTTGACGTTTCAAACTCATGATTACACGCCGTAGGATGTTGACCATATGGCACGAACCACCAACATTTCCGAGTACCACCATGCCTTACATACGCTTCAGGTAGTCTGAGCGCATTTGACATACATACGGCACCAACCAATTCTCTCCCATTTGGACCGCTAGTCATAGCCGACAGAGGAATGCAAAGACTCGCTACATTAGTCCTCTCCTTGACAGCAAACACACTCTGAGACGACTGTAGATCACCAGCGAGGTACGAAACGTTTCCTCCGGACGAAACAACCACCCCGCATAGATGAACGCTTTGTACTAGCATGACAAACATACGTACAACAACATATGGTGTATGATGTAGTATTGCCGGTAATGATTGAGCTACTTCTTCCCACAACCGAGTCGTTATAGACAACTCTAGTAACCGTAATGATTTTCTAACAGCCTTTCTCTTGGTCTCATCGAAGGATGCAAGCCCTTCAAGTACTGCTCGAAACTGTTCCGTACACTTTCGGTTCCAAATTCCGCATGTACCCATCTTCGAAACGGCATCGACGAAATCACTGACAAATCCATTCGATACTACGCTCCAGAGGAGTAGTACCCAGATAAATATCCGAATAGCATCAAAACTTTTTCCCACCTTTTTCTGGAGCATCCATATTGGAGGTGTCACTGGTCTCGCACCATGAGCACCATAACAATGAGCATAAAACACATGAGGTGGATCTCTTGAAGCCTTCAAGCTTCGACTGCGCTCCCGCATCAACACTGCGTCCTTTGGATCAACCAGAGTGCTTCTCAGCAAATCATCAGATGCGTGTATTTCAGGCGATGCAGCTGCTGCACGCAAAACAGAAGCAAGAACAGGACCTCGCATTCCTCCACCAGTCACTCGTAAATACATATCATATACTATATCAGCTCTATGCCGCGTAACCAAGGCATCTACAGATGCTACCATCGCGGATATATGATCCCAACGTTTATCCGACGTTAAGGCAAAACTGCTCAAACCGGTGGATGATTCTTGAGCATTATATAGCCCCCAAGTACCCGATAAAAACCCAGTTCGAATATGTTTAATAACTCGTGGTTTCACGGTCGCCAAAGCGGTATTATCTGGCGTGCAAAGAGATAGTCCCCTCAGAACTGGATTATGAGGTGGATATACCACTTGAAACGACGAGCCCATATCGTGGTCTTTACATGTTAAAATCGATAATCCCCGTACTTTATCAATGATACATCCACCCATAAGGACTCCACTTTCAAATATGCCAATAGATCTCAAACCATGTAACCAAGACGGAGCACAACCGCACATTTTCAAACTGCTCCCACCGAATAAGTCAAAGCCAGCGAAAAAGTAACTTATTAGGTGCACAAATGCCATCAAACCGTAACCATCTTTCAAAGCGCATATATGGCATCCAAAAGGGCATAATACTTTCGGAAACGTATGAGAATCCATCGCCTCGATAAACTCCCCCACTACCATATGAGATTTAGGTAATGGATTCTCGATGTAATACCTCGTGAAATCAGCTACGAACTCCACCCCTGTTCCTCTCAAATCCAGCCAAAATCGCCAATGTAATTTGATACTATTTGGAACATACTTAGCAATCTGCTGACGTACATGGAGAGGTGTTTCATGATGTAGTAGAACCGAATATAACACTGCAGGCCAAGCGTAACACCATGCACGCTTTTTCATAACAAAGTAAGCGTAACACTGTGAACATAATACTCTGACACTTTTCCGTCTCGTAAACCATCCAAAATACCTCGGTCCATATAGACGAGCCTTTGTTTTGAGGAAAAATAACGGGTACTCTACTGTGGACACGCGTTGACATATGACGCAAACCGTTGTCTCAACCAAAGCAGAGGCAGATGTTGTCGACGTACCCACGTCCTCAAAGAGGGCATGACCCTGCTGACGTTGCACACTCCTACAGCGACCACAGTGTGATAGTGCGAAACCACAAAACCTCCCACAACGCTTGCACTGTTGCCTACAGCCCCGCTTATACTTGCTTCGTTTTGAACGTACCTAAACTCCACATTCACTAAGGAGTATTCTATGTCATTTTCAACCTACGTACCATTCAACTCTCTACGATGATCTTGATCAGCAATGACGCTGAACAGTTACAGAAATTAGTGAAACAAATCAACCGCGCAACTGAACTAACTATATCTCGCGAAAGATCGCATAAAAATGGCTCGGCACAAATGCTCCACATCACGAACAGTTTCATGACATTTATCGCGAATGATTTCTTGTCAGCGCATGCGTGCTACTCTAATTGAGACATTCCGCACTGATTTGAGAAGTTTGAACGAAGTCGTGTAGGTAATTGAACTTACGCAATGGCAGAAAAACGACATTCGAACCCGAGGTCATCTGGATGACGATCGAGCGCTCTGTTCACTGAACTGGTAATTGTGCGTGGAGACAACCTCATCTTGCGCAGATGTCGCGTGAGCATGCGTGCACATGTTATAATTGTGCGCATACGCGTTTTAGAAAATAAGTGATATCTCGCGAACGAGGGCTTCAACTGACTGAAATGCTCGCGTGCTATTCAAATTAGCACATTTTGCACCGATCTGAGAAGTTTGAGCGACATTGAATGGGTAACTGAAAAAAAGACCACTTTTTCGGCCCTACCTTGTCTTATGGCTGGCTGGCGCCGGGCTTTTAGCGCTCGCCCCGGAAAATACCGGGGCTCGCTTGAGTGCTACCGCGATTGTTACTGTCTCTGGCGAGACCCGTCGCCTATCCACCCAGAAATCAACAACTCGATTTTGTGAAGAGCTCGAAGAGAGATATCCGGGCGGGATCGAACCAGGCCGCAGCAGATTTATTAATCGAGAAGACCTAGCAGGAATTCCTCACGCTCCTCAAAGTGTGCTGCTGCCTTATAACTTCATGTAACAATAGGGGATAAGTGAACAGCAAAATGATTATTTCTGGGCTGCTGCTGCTGCTGCTGCTACTCAGAGTCTACTGCTACTATACCCATACTCAAGGGTCGTTAAAGGCTTATAGGGCCTTTGTATTGGTGGCTTTGTATCTGGGTACAAGAGGGAGAATAGAGTAGACAGGGTGACAGCATGATGATGATCATGACTGAGTAACACAGGCAGCATTCACCTGAATAACTTTGATGATATTATCATCATTATGCTTCTTGGTGATAATGATGATGGATCTCAGCAGCTGGATTATCAGATTATAAAACACAGTGGGTAATGACTATTCTCCATAGGTAGTAGTACTAGTAGATGAAGGATTTCACTACTTACTAATATTG
>NW_003204201.1:0-1321 GCF_000006405.1 Perkinsus marinus ATCC 50983
AAAGGGAGTCGAAGAGTAATACAGTGTTGTGTATGTGAAAAGACTGGACTGCCAGTCATGCAGTCACTGTTGGCACTAATGTAGAGACAATTGAGCTGCTTCATCGAGGCATGGCTGGAAAGTGGATGACAACAGTTTGGCATCATTATCTAAAGCCCTCGATGATATTATTCGAAGATTTGGTTTCGACTGCTAAGGCCTCACCACTCCTGATGTTATACTTGGTCCACTGTCTGGCCTTATGACTTGAAGATGTCAGTTTTCATCAGCTGTACCATTGCTCTTGTTGATTACTGCTCGTGCTCATGATATGTCATTGGAAAAAAAAACACATCCCACTACGTGGGTCGCTGTGGGGCTGCTGAGCAATTCGGCTTCCACATGGATCTGTTCATCTCCATCCACCTCACAGTAGGTCAGAAGCTCTCCGAATGGAGCATCGACCCTGCTCAGTGGATCAGCTAAATTTGCCGCACTATCAACACGATGAACAGCGGAGCTTTCGTAGGTCTCAGCAATGTCATATGTAGACTGGAGCCTCCGACCGACCATTGTAGCTGACAGACCGCCCTTCTTAACGGCTTCACCTTGCATAAATTTTCCGATCCACGCCCTCACACACGCATTGTCAACATAGAGGTGGACATGTCCCCCTATGAAAGGCGTCGCCCATGCGAGAGCACGAGCCGCACCACACAGCTCATTGATATTGACATGTCGAAGAAGGGCTCGACGATCGAGCATCCAAGATGCATCACGCAAAACAATGAGGCTCATTGAATGAGCGGGCAATCGGTAAGGGTATAGCCCAGTACAGCACCTATGGTCGCGTTCGCTCAATATTATCATAGAACTGCAAAAGAGAACATTCGACGCCTAGCCGCCTCAGCCGTTTCAACAAGGCTGCATAAAGGAGCGAAGCGATCGCTACACACATCTTTTGCGGTCCCGCCTGAAAACAGTGAATCCTGAAAAGAGCTGAAAGAGGCGAGTGAATCCGTTTGTAGGGACTTTTTTCTCCCACTAAAGCGGGTGAAAGCCTGACAATAGTGAACAACAAACTCGCCCGCACCGGTATCCTAAATATCAGTACCACAGTGGTACTGATATTTAGGATATCATAGTGGGTGAGAGTTCTACCACTCTTTCCCGAACCGATTCAACTTTCAATGATCACTCTCTCTCCGGTTGCTTAATGTTTGAGTAGTCAGCTTGCTCACAGCAACCGCAGCGCTATGGACTACTGAGAACCGGGGCGCATATTTATACAGATTGTCATCTTTTTCACGCATAGTTCTTCGTTGCGCGTCTTGAAGCGACT
>NW_003209690.1:0-1114 GCF_000006405.1 Perkinsus marinus ATCC 50983
CCACTCCTACGTCAACGGAATCGAGCATTCGATGTGAAGCTCCACCTACTTTGCACAAGACGCTGAAGGCAAGCACGTGAGATAGTGGTGCGCACCAACGGCTGTACCTGAGCAATCCGAATTCCGCTCACGTATCCTGAATCGGCCACTCGATGTGAAGCTCCACCTAGTTTACACAAGATGCTGAAGGCAAGCACATGAGATAGTGGTGCGCACCAACGGCTGTACCTGAGCAATCCGAATTCCGCTCACGTATCCTGACGGATTGACCAATTACCGCCTAAACCATTTCGGAAGAGTATTCAACTTGAATATCAATCAAAGTTGCTAGCTTCATCGCCCGATTAGTTCAGCTGGATAGAATGTCTGCCTACGGAGCAGATGGTCGTAGGCTCGAATCCTGCATCGGGTATACATTAATCTCACTTCCTCTTCATCCATCCTACTTCAATAAAATCGGGCATTCGATGTGAAGCTCCAACTAGTTTACACAAGATGCTGAAGGCAAGCACGTGAGATAGTGGTGCGCACCAACGGCTGTACCTGAGCAATCCAAATTCCGCTCACGTATCCTGACGGATTGACCAATTACCGAAGAGTATTCAACTTAAATATCAATCAAAGTTGCTAGCTTCATCGCCCGATTAGTTCAGCTGGATAGAATGTCTGCCTACGGAGCAGATGGTCGTAGGTTCGAATCCTGCATCGGGTATACATCAATCTCACTTCCTCCTTCCATCCTACGTCAACGAAATCGGGCATTCGATGTGAAGCTCCACCTACTTTGCACAAGACGCTGAAGGCAAGCACGTGAGATAGTGGTGCGCACCAACGGCTGTACCTGAGCAATCCGAATTCCGCTCACGCATCCTGAATCAGCCACTCGATGTGAAGCTCCAACTAGTTTACACAAGATGCTGAAGGCAAGCACATGAGATAGTGGTGCGCACCAACGGCTGTACCTGAGCAATCCGAATTCCGCTCACGTATCCTGACGGATTGACCAATTACCGCCTAAACCATTTCGGGAGAGTATTCAACTTGAATATCAATCAAAGTTGCTAGCTTCATCGCCCGATTAGTTCAGCTGGATAGAATGTCTGCCTACGAGCAG
>NW_003203002.1:0-1117 GCF_000006405.1 Perkinsus marinus ATCC 50983
GGACCAACACTGCCGATTCTTATTGAAATAGGCTTGCTGTCGTATGAAAATGCTATAGAAACCATGCACAAATTGGAAGACACGAAAAGTATAGATCTTACATTTTTTAGGCTTTGTCGCTTCAAGAGATCTACGTATTTCTTGAAACATTTCGGCCTCGCGTTTTGCTCGTCGTGCCTCTAACTCGTCAATTCTCTGTTTGATCCTTCCGATGTCAGTAGTTGTGGGTGGCAATAGCCTCACAGTAAACGGATGGTATGAGAAGTTCTCAACAAGAGATGTGTTTTGCTTCAACGAGGACAATTCATTTGCCTCAAATTCGCGACGGGTGGCTTCGAGTCGCTCAATCTAAGTAGGGAAGAATCGGCTCGTTGACGACATCAAATTCCACGCCGAGACTTCACTTCTCCTCGGATTTGTGGAAATGGGTCTTCAGGTGGAACAAGAAGCACTTCAGTTGAGTGGCCATTTGAATGCATCTCGTAGCTTGGTGCAGCAGACACCACAGTTGCCGCTGCAAGTGAAGCATAGATATTCATGGTGTTCAAATGTACCTAACACACATCATGAATAGAAGGGAAGAACCACAGCGATCGACAACATTTTGGACGAACACAAGAAGAAATGAAATCGATTGCGTAAATTGCAGTCTGCAATTTGCAATTTGCAGAGCATCCCGGATTAATTTATGCAAGATGCCTTTTTTGCATACCGAATTCGCACATGACTGGTCAGAGGTTTGCATTCAGAACCACATCACTGGCTGACCAGTCCGTAATATATCGATCCTCGTTATATTCCATTGAACAGAACTCAAATCATCATTTCACGCATTCGACGAAAAACGCGCATATCAAGAGCACATTTCAATTTTCTGAGCAAGGCCTGAGGTGCGAGATCTCAAGGGGCAACCTTAGCTGAGGAAGTCACCCACCATTCTTCGGCACACATCGCCGCCCAAGATGCTTTATCTTGTATGGACATCGCGGTAAAGTTGATGGATCGGAGGCAGCTACCGCGCGTGTTGTGAGGAGCAATACACCCCTGGCTAACGGAGAAAGTCCATCCTTGTGGACAGCCGGAGAAATCTCTTGCGCAGCTATCCGAGCACGGCCTG
>NW_003203625.1:0-1115 GCF_000006405.1 Perkinsus marinus ATCC 50983
TTGTCTCCACTGGAGGTTCAACAGTTGTCTCGACCGAGGGCTCGACAGTGGTCTCGACCGAGGGCTCGACAGTGGTCTCGATCGGAGGTTCAACAGTGGTCTCAACCGGAGGCTCAGCGGTGGTCTCGACCGGAGATTCAGCAGTGGTCTCGACCGGAGATTCAGCAGTGGTCTCGACTGGAGATTCAGCAGTGGTCTCGACTGGAGATTCAGCAGTGGTCTCGACCAGAGGCTCGACAGTTGTCTCCACTGGAGGTTCAGCAGTGGTCTCGGCCGAGGTTTCGACAGTGGCCTCGACCGGAGGCTCAACAGTGGCCTCGACCGGAGGCTCAACAGTGGTCTCGACCGGAGGCTCAACAGTGGTCTCGACCGGAGATTCAGCAGTGGTCTCGACCGGAGATTCAGCAGTGGTCTCGACCGGAGGATCAGCAGTGGTCTCGACCGGAGGTTCAACATTGGTCTCGACCGGAGGTTCAGCAGTGGTCTCGATCGAAGGTTCGACAGTGGTCTCGACCGAGGGTTCGACAGTGGTCTCGACCGGAGTTTCGACAGTGGTCCCGACTGGAAGTTCGACAGTGGTCCCGACTGGAAGTTCAGCAGTTGTCTCCACTGGAGGTTCAGCAGTTGTCTCCACTGAAGGTTCAGCAGTTGTCTCCACTGGAGGTTCAGCAGTTGTCTCCACTGGAGGTTCAGCAGCGGTGTCGACCGAGGGTTCGACAGTGGTCTCGACCGAGGGTTCGGCAGTGGTCTCGACCGGAGGTTCAGCAGTGGTCTCGACCGGAGGTTCAGCAGTGGTCTCGACTGAAGGTTCAGCAGTTGTCTCCACCGGAGGTTCAGCAGTTGTCTCCACTGGAGGTTCAGCAGCGGTGTCGACCAAGGGTTCGACAGTGGTCTCGAACGAGGGTTCGGCAGTGGTCTCGATCGGAGGCTCAACAGTGGTCTCAACCGCAGGCTCAGCGGTGGTCTCGACCGGAGGCTCAGAGTGGTCTCGACTGGAGATTCACCAGTCGTCTCTACCGGAGATTCAACAGTGGTCTCGACCGGAGCTCAGCAGTGGTCTCGACCGGAGCTCAACAGTGGTCTCGACCGGAGCTCAACAGTGGTCTCGACCGGAG
>NW_003204185.1:0-1886 GCF_000006405.1 Perkinsus marinus ATCC 50983
GGCGCACGCACAGTTGACCGTTTTTGCTAAAATGTTTGGCAAGAATGAGGTATATTATTGGTGCTTTTCATAAGTTTGTCATTTAATCTGCTCTTTCGAGATAGATGTTTTATCTCTCGGTTGCAGGCTGTTATCTAAATGCCTGGTGTACTAGCCAGACTTCAGGAACTCCTCAATGTTCAGCCCGAAAGGCGTGGAGACAACCTACGGTGCTTCTTCGACACCTTTAACCAACAAGACCCACCTACCCCGGTTTCGGCCCGTAACTACGACCACGCCCGGTTACTGATATCAATGGTGTGGTACGTAAGCTTCATGACCGTAATGGGCAATTGTTTAATGTCGCTCCGAACAGCGATGCTAGACATTCCCCCAAGTGGTTTTCGGCCCGTTCTGGATGGTTTTTCTAAAACCGATGATGACGTGGATAGGACTGAAGACTCTGCTCGACAACATTGGTGGAGATGTTCCTGAGCCTGTATGACTTGTTCGGCCCGTATTGCTCCTGTAATTAGTTGCAGTCCGGCCCGTTGCCAGCCATTGCCGATGACAAAGCAGATATGATGATAGACTATATGATGATTAGCGTATCTCTTAATTTAAGTTCGTGCCGAGGTTTTGCGGGGAGGGGATGTTATGGGACGATGTCCCAGAAGCGTCACTCGCCATGAAAACCTTCGGCCCGTCTTGTGTGTTGTGACCATTGCTCCATTTGTGTAGTACGCTAAGCTGTGTAGCTAGCACGCTAGAGTGTTGCAAGATCACTACTCATAAGTGAGTGTGGAATTGTCCGTAAGCATTTACGGTTCTATTGTATCTACTGTGCACTGGAAGTGTACTCTAAGATTCAAGGTCTGGTTTGCGTTATCTACAAGCTGGGCTCTAACTTCAACTTCTTGCACTTGCATTCATACCTTGACAGAGGCCGTAGCGGAGCGAAGTTTTTTCCATCATCGTAATCGATAGATGGTGTAATGGTTAACGGGATCCTCTCGATAGAGGTCCCCGAGCATGAGCATTGTATCACACTTTCTGACCGGACTAGGATACTGCTTGCCTCTCTATAGCGACCTCCTGATGCATGCAGTTGGTATAGGTACAAGTCGATTCTAGCTCCCACCATTGGTGAGTAGATCGTGCGTGTGTAATCCGTAGCCCTCAGATTACAGTCCATCCAATGCCTATTTGATAACGAATCGATATGAATTGGAAATTATGAAATCAGACTCCTACTGTTTTGAATTCGGATGGGCAGCTTCCGATCCCTTTCAATCGAAGTGAGGTGTATCTAGTCATCTTGAAATTGGAATTCTTCTGAATATTGTAAAATGAAGCTCTCTTAGTTTCACATTGAAGTGCGTTCGGAGCTCGCTGAGTTCACCGAGCTGAAACTGGTGTAGTTCCACTATTCTTGAAACGAAAAGGTGTAGTCGGTTACTCCTAAGCTTCCCCTCAGTGGATTCGATCTACTGAGCTCAGCTGTACGCTACGATGAACTTCGCCCATACAATGGGAACACATTACTCTCATTTATTGTCAGCGAATCCTGTAGCAGCTCCAATGAGGTTACCT
This sequence comes from Perkinsus marinus ATCC 50983, assembly GCF_000006405.1. NCBI lineage: Eukaryota > Perkinsozoa > Perkinsida > Perkinsidae > Perkinsus > Perkinsus marinus. The sequence goes on from NW_003204185.1 coordinate 1,573, forward strand.
TATCTCTGCTACATCAATTATCATCGCAGGTGTTCCGTCTAGTTTTTGAACTTGTTTTCAACATTGCGATGATTCGTATCCTTCCGTGGAATGGTATCCTTTTCGTTATTGTTGTGTTCAAGCTGAGAAACTCGACCTCCGTGACACATGGAAGACTATGAGCAAATTAGCACGAGAACTTGTCCTCTTCATTCCTTTTTGGGGTCTTTCAAGCCCTTGTCGGCAATCATCTCTCTCAACTCGCCCTCACGATACATAGAGGACTGAGATAGGACAAGTGCGATACTAGTCGATGATCGAGACGTGGAAATGAC
>NW_003209194.1:0-2116 GCF_000006405.1 Perkinsus marinus ATCC 50983
AACTTTTCCAATAGCAACTTACACACGAGGAAATACATAAGACAACCGAGCTCCCACCAAGCCCTACACATTCCTCTTTCTCACTGCTCGTGTTTGGTCATCGCATCTCGCATTCTGGCGAACTGGGCCGGCCAGTCGACGTCGGACATCTCTGACCGGACGAACGTTCACCAAGACAGAGACCGTTGGAGCATACTAGTCTGATGCGATGCACTCTTGGTCTCACTGGAGCCTTCCGACTTGGCCGATCCCTCTTCACCGTCCTTTGCTTTCTTCATGGGCGGACCCATCTCCTTACTGGACGAGCTGAAGGTATTCCCTGCGGCCCAGGAAGGCCAGCATCACCTCACCTCAACGAGGTCTCTTCCTTCTCCTTAACATCCCCAGTGTGAACAGTGTCATCGGCCACTACCGTGTGCATGAGGTCGACCTAAATAACGGTCATGAAAAAAGGCGGAGCGAAGCTGTCCCTACCCGTTCAGCTGATGCAGATCCACCAACCGCGGTCTCTTCCCTTCGACGCTTAGCGATCTCCTTAGTCATATGGTTGTACCTTCGCCCCACACTCTCCATGACCACCATCCTGATGCCTATTGCTTACATCCCATCAAGCTCCCGGTCCCGCCTCGATCGGCCTATGAGCTGCTCATCGCCACCATACAGCTGAGGCGAACCACTCATTCCCCTACACTACACGAAGGCCCCACTACCCTTTTCTTCCTGTCGGCCTCTAGGATTGAGAACGCCTTATAGACCCGAGCCAGACTTCGCTTGTCTCCAGCCGCCTTATACCTACAGAAACGGTGATCACTGAGCCTAGTAAGGGCAAAACTGAGCCCACCTGTGCTTCAAACTCCTGGCTCGGTCCATGATCTTCTCCCACTCAGCATCGTAGGACCTGAGATAAGACCCATTCTCAACGAGGGGGTAGCAATACGTACAAGTTGAGGGCGCGGTAAGCATCCTTCAGCTGAGATGTCAACATAGAGGGAAAGGGAATAACGATACAGACTAATGAGGGTCAATAAGGAAGGCGTTAAAACTAGACAGGGCTTAGAGCACATCAGATGATTTGGTAAGTAGTGGCATGAACAAACTCAACGACGATGCGGACGACCAGCTATGTAGCGGTCCAGAGTGATCGACATCCTCTTTCTCCTCAACTGCCGTAATCGCCTCTGATGCAACACTGAATTCTGATTATACTAAGAGTAGTACCAGCCTCTGGGCATCGTCAGGTTCGTCCTCATAAGTTGGCCGTATACGGTCGAAGAACTCCTGGTAGTTGGTCGGTTGTCTGTGTCGTTGTATTTCCATGCTAAGTAGTGGTCATTACTCACCTTTCAGGTCTCGGCTGGCCTGACCGCAGCAGACCTTTCAAGGACATCACTTCCCCTTGGTTTCCGCTCGGTGGTCTTCGATGCTCCTAAGCGTTAGAAGAATTCACTACTGGTCTATCCTCATGAAATTGAAGATGGTGTGGTACAAGTCGTCGTAATAGTAAAATGCACATTACGCTGGCAACTATATGATTACCAGCGACACTACGATGAAAATTAATAAAGTGAGGTCTATGAAATGAATCCACATGTTCCACATGAGTCGCTTATGAGATTATCATAGGATGAGCATGCCTCATATGTAGCTTTCGAGGTGCTTCCGCCCAGGCTCCAGTGATTACCCATATAGGCCTTTTAAAGTCTTCATCCTTCTCCTTGGTTAGAGCCTCCACCTCCTCCCTTATAATATCACTAAGGGCCCGGCCTTAACAGTGCCTTTCTTATAAACACCTAAAGAGGCCTATGCCGACCATCCCACAGACTCCTCCCAACTTACAGCTACTCCACGTGGTTCGGGCTCAGGGTATAGGCTTGGCCGGGCGGCGGGCTTAGGGTTATCCTCATCATCTGAGTCCTTCCTACCGTAAAGACGACCACTAGGGGCACAGGAGAACGAATTCTATTACTCCAGGAGTCGGACTATATCTCTTTCAATGTCGGCCTGGTAAATAGTGACATATACTAGATGGACAAACTGAAGGGCTCGAGGTGTCTCCAACCCGCCTCCCTAACACAGTCCTCAATATATCTAAAACATAACGATTATGCCGACATGA
>NW_003201810.1:0-1048 GCF_000006405.1 Perkinsus marinus ATCC 50983
ATACTCGTAAGAGATTTAAAATCTACTCATTCCAATTACAAGACAGAATTGCCCTGTATTGTTATTTCTTGTCACTACCTCCCTGTATCAGGATTGGGTAATTTGCGCGCCTGCTGCCTTCCTTAGATGTGGTAGCCGTTTCTCAGGCTCCCTCTCCGGAATCGAACCCTAATTCCCCGTTACCCGTCAACGCCACGGTAGGCCAATACCCTACCGTCCATAGCTGATAGGTCAGAAACTTGAATGGTCCATCGCCGGACAAGCCGTGCGATTCGCCGGGTTATTATGAATCACCAACAAGGACTAGGCGGAGCCTAGGTTGGTTCTGTATCTAATAAACGCAGCCCTTCCGAAGTCGGGCCTTGACGCATGTATTAGCTCTAGAATTACTACGGTTATCCAAATAGTAATCGATCACCAAATAAACTATAACTGTTTTAATGAGCCATTCGCAGTTTCGCCGTTTAAAGCTTATACTTAGACATGCATGGCTTAATCTTTGAGACAAGCATATGACTACTGGCAGGATCAACCAGGTGATTGCATCAATGCAATGCTTGCGAGCTTCCGATTAAATCCAAGGATATAATCAAAAGTCGTAGCGTGCTCTGATGGTCACTAAATATCGCACGAAGCGATACCCTTGCGATCTCATATCCATCAAAGATGAATAGTCGAAAGCGAGGTCCGGTCTTCCGGTTCACGCCAAGAGTCGCAACAAAAAACACAAAGGGTTTGCATAACTAGTCGTATAAATACAACTGCTATACTAACCTTGGTCTATTGCTGCATCATGCAAATCTTGTATTAGATTTGCGGGTAAGATAAATCCACCCGACTTTCCCACAATGAGCGGGTACTAATACAAAACCCCATGAAAATCAATGATATTTTGCAATATCATGAATCCTTCGAATAAACCGGAATACTCGACGCTGACCGATTTGGCAGCTATCGAATACCCAAAATATATCGAAATGTCAGTCATCCTGATCGCGCCGGCAGATCAGGAGTGATGTCCAAAACTCCCAATTTGGGAACTCGGACA
>NW_003206308.1:0-5556 GCF_000006405.1 Perkinsus marinus ATCC 50983
TACAGCTGTGTATTGGATCTCACTCAGACTGGTAACATGGCCAACCTTCCCAAGAAGCTCCATAGCTTCCTCCCCCACAATAAGGCTTCCGTCTGGGCTCTGATAGCGACTATCTGGATGATCTCATCGACTGAGTAGGGGAGGGTACGAATGATAACAAGCCGGTCTAGTAGGTCCACAGGCATACCATGTGGAGAGACAATCTCCGTACCCCTGAGGAAACATACTAAAAGCTGGACTCATGGACAGCTACTACTATTACCTTATAGTACATACACCTCTATTCGTCGCAAATACGATGATAGGGGAGAGGGGGGACTCCAGAACACGGTTTAGATACCTGCAAATGGGTACATGTAGAGGAGAAGTGACGACGGTGTGGTACTACGTAAAGCATTCAATATCCAACATGTGCACCTCGTCAACGAAGAGCACACCAGGAACTAGTTCAGCAATTCCTTGATCAATATATCTATTCACCACCTGAACCCTTCGTAGCCTCCCTACCCTACTAGATACGCCGCACTACCTTATTTATCTCAGCTCTGAGCTTATCAGTGACTTCAGTTTTCCTTTGACGGAAGAACTGTCCCATCACAGAGGCGATGTCGTTGCCCCCCTGCGGCCTCGCATTAGCCATATCCAAGTCATGCAAGGTAACATCCTGGACCACCTCCTTCTTCTTATGGACATCTCCCTTGGGGACAGGCACGTACCTGACCACCACATCGAAGCAAAGGTCTGATCAAAAAACGTCCAGAGTAAATCCAGTGAAATTTCGGTGCAATATTGGCACCAAAAAAATTAGAAATAAATAGAGCCTAATATTGGTATATCAGATGAAGATGTATGAATTTCGACAAGAGTGTTAGAAAATGCAAACTCGATACTAATTAAAGCAAACTATGTACCTATCGGAAATTAATTGAGCTATTTGCTGGTGTATCAGATGGAATGTAAAATACTACTCCTCAGCCTCCAAGTCGAATTCAGTAGCATATCGGTCGCTCCTTCCCACTCGTTTCACTGCTCCAGAGTTAGCTTCTATATAAATAACATCCCCAACAGTTACCTAATAATAATCTCAAACTTTGCCGATACCATGTCATTTGCCCACCTTTTCTTTCGTGAGCTGTTCATGTATAGAAGGCGCCAACTTGAGGGTCTTCGAACCCTTATTGGTCTTCAAGCCCAACTGCACCTGAACACGCACCAACCATCCCTCCAACGTTATGATGATGATAGTAATACCCGAACTTACGGAAGATACGACCTTGCCATAGCCCCCTAATGGGTCCGGTTTTTCCTCAGGAGTGAGCTCAGTAACCTCTCCCTCATACACCTCCTTAGTCTCCTTAATCCTTATGCCAATAGCCTTCCTACAGTTCTCCATGAGTATCTCCGTCTTCTTCACTTCAGAGCTGTAGACCTCACTACCCACCATAGGGCAGAAGGGCACCTTAGGCCCCAACTCATGAGCAATAGCCAACGCAATAGCTGTCTTCCCAGTACCTACCACTCCTCCCTCAACTCTCCTCTAATCCTATCATATTACCAGGTGCTCCTGCCATTAGAAGTGCCCTACCAGCCATCTTCCTACTCTTAATCAAGTCCACCACTACACCAGCCGCCTCCCTAGCCTTCTCTTGCCCCACCAACCTAACCCGCTTCATATCAACATAACGATCCCACTATGGCGTACCCACTAGCAATGGGCTCTGCCGTCCCATCCGGCTTAAGCCCAAGCCCCTTGATATGGGAGTGACTAGCAATACGGGTAGAGTGGACGGTCGACTGAACCTCCTCAATCTTCATAGTACAGTTGACAGTAAACAACACTCACTAAGAGTAATATCTTTTTCATACCACACCACCACCAACAACAACACTTCTCTTGGAAACTGCTATATACGAATAGTTTACGTTTTCCCCAAAGCCATTGCTTCTTCTCCCAGCTCTCCTTCAGCAGTCGTATCCGACTTGCCATGGAAGGTTCGTGCCATGTGCCTAGACCGAGCTCAACCTAATGCCACTTATCATACCACACCAATCTGAACTCCTTATCCTCTTCAGTCACCTCCGATTCCCCACCAGTAGGAGTGTTGGCTGTACAGAGACGAACGATGCAACCCATGTCGTGGTGCATACGAATACCTCCTTCAACAGTCCCATCCTCCTGCTGCCCTTCAGCCTTCCGGATCTCCTGCTGCAGTAACCGCAGCAGCAACCCTTCAGTTTGCTTACTCAAATGGCCTGATAACAGTGTTGTAATAAATGTTTGCTTTCCTCAGCTGAGCTCGGGAGTTTCCTCACTAGTTATACGAGTTTACATACGAATTCGGGTAGAAGAAGTTCACAAAACCCGATAAGAGACTCCCAAGATTTTCTCAGAATTTCCGAATTGTTACTAACATCAGTCCTCCGACCTGTGTATGTTTTCCCACACTGCCAATATGAATGGTATGAACGACACAAGGATGTGTCCCGAAATTAATGAGAAAAACGTCCGAGCCGGGGATCGATCCCGAGACCTACTCGTTCGCTCAGCATACATTCGTCTCAGATCCCAGTTGGGCCGACGGGGCAAAATCGACGCCCGATTCACCTGAACCATATCCACACCAACCCTCTAACAGAGCTCGCAGTAAATACCACGACTCTCTGTTACATATTTCTGTTAAGGAGTGGCTATAGGCTAGAGAAGGCTTGGCTAGCATGTTTCAGGTCCCTACGAAAGTAGGTGATAAAGTCAGTAACTTCATCCACAATAGCATACCGTAGATGAAGTCCACCGAAACACCAGCACTGCATCACACCTCAATGTGCGCATAGTCCATGGCTTGATCTATCTCAGCATTCCGCTCCTCCTCTGTCACTCTGCTGACACCGACTCCTTCTTCAAGTCCTTCAACGCCTCTGCCAGAGGAATGTACGATTAGAACCTCATCACCTCAACACTGCAAGTAGGGAAGCAATACTACCCATAGTAGAACACAATATAAACCCTTCTAAAAACGATCATTCCATGGAAATAGATTCCAACCCACCCAAAGCGTGCTAGGGCCCACTCCCCATTGCATGCGCGTATTACCTCCCCTTCTCAACTCCTCCATAGTATTGCCGTACTCTGACAAGCTCATCCCCTGCCAGGACCGGAGCTACTGACCCTTGGCATGACCATGAAAAATACAACTACTCAAACCCACTCACCCCTCCCCCCTCGGAGACAAAAATGACAACAAACTTCACATAAGAAGAAAAGAGCACTCAATTGGCTGACGAGAGCTGGCGTCGTCGCTTATAGAGGTAGATGTAACCAAGATCAAAGGGTGGATCCGCACTCACTGCCACCTTCTCATCGTTAAAGATTACCCATTTCTTTGCCTCCCCTGGTCCCATGTCCTTCAGCATATGGCACACATAATGACCATGGGATACGTTCCTCCCAACATGGCTGATGAACCCAACAAGGTCATATTCTCCAATACCGTCCTTAGCCATTAACCTCTCCTCTGTTGAAGGCCTACTACCATACAGAGTATTCCCTACCATCCCACACACTATTCGACCTACCCCTTCATATTCTCACTTGCCTCCTCTCCAACTCCCTCAACTGCAGCATCAAGGTCATCAGTACGAGAGAATAACCAGTCAGCAGCTGAAAGCATTCAAGACTATACCATACACTACCACTACCACTACTAGTACCTCTTTCCACATTGTTACTAGTAGCCTTAAGAGCCGCCTTAGCCTGCCTATCACTGAAGCCCATCGAGGTAAGCATAACCACAGCATCTGCATTGTCCTCTATAGTAGTGGCCTCTCCCTCAGCATTAGTAGGAGTAGGTGGATCATCCATATGCTCCATCAACCATGAGGCGGCAGCGTCGGCGGAACTGACAACCTCCTCATACTATCGATATTGTACTCTTACCATAAAACCCATCCAACACGCTGTCAATGAATACACATTATTTTCATGCCGATCAGCTACTATCAGCTGATGGGTATAGCAAAAACCGATTTGGTCCACACCATAGTAGAGAACTCTCCCTCTCCCTCCTACCTATTGCCAACCTTTAAGCATGCCCTCTTAGACTGGTCCATATCAAATCCCATGGACATCAGCATTACCACTATCTCCTCATCAGCCTCTACCACCGTATTAGTAGTAGTAGCTGTCGGGCCCGGGTTCGAATCGGGCATGGGCTTCTCGCCTGGTTGCATGCCTGGGCTCTTATTATGATACCGCTCCATGTTCAACTCCATCGGCATAGGTACCGAACAGTTGAGCTTAGCCAACTGCCATGATGGATCCACATAATATCTGCAATTCCATACCACACCTCCGCCACTTCTCACATCATACCTCGACACTTGTACCACCAAGTACTGCGGCATCGTGACGAAAGTGAAGTTCTTCACTGCTGTGACCAACTCTCCTCCCTACCATACTAACCATCACTACTACACCATAACCCAGCTACTACCAAAGCCGGGCTGCGGAAACCCTCCACATTAGCAGGGGCCATGGTCCTCTTCAAACAGGCCTCAAAGGGCACCACTGGAGGCGGCGACGACCCTTCCTCCTCCTCTTTATCATCATCAGTCTTCAGCCTCTTAGCCTCCCCTAAGCCCAGCCAGCCCTACTACTATAGGCACCACCATCTACCCCTACCCTCATTGGTCCCCGATCCATGGTCACCAACAGCATCATCCATGCTCACTACCAAGGGGAATAGATTCTCCCGCCGTCTTGAGTACCTTAATATGAATACCCTACAATACTCAGCGAAGACCGAGAAGACCTACCTCACAGTCCCAGATTTAGTACACTCTAACCGGTCCTCTATAACATAACCAAATTCATCACTACTCAGAGTCAAGCCATCATGGAAGGATGCCGAGCTTGTTGAAGCTTGTTCCGCTCGATCCAACTTGTCCAGGAAATAAAGCAGATATCTACACGTAAATTCAATACCACACCTTACCTACTTCTCAACCCTTACTCCGCTGCATCCTGCTGTGATGAGGTCGAGAAGTCGGGATGACCCTTGCCAAAGTGCTTCCGTAGACTAACTGGTGCCAACATACCTAACAGTACACCCATCGGAATATTTCACCCCTGTATAATCGTTCATGATACCATTAAAAGGGTCCAACTTCCTTTCCTCCTCTCCCTGTGGTATCGGAGGACAGTACCTCGTCCCATTGAGGGCGTTGGTCAGCTTAGCCACTTCCAACACAGTTCTCTGTGGGCTCCCTTCATTATCCAACTGAGCACCATATTATCATACAAGTCATGATCAAGTGCAGCATATCACTACCGCTCCCTTCTGAGCCATACTCCTCCTCAACACACCATTCTCATCCACATACCTCCTCTTCAAAGCCTCCACACTGCCTGACAACAACAATACCATACCACTCCTCCCACAATTTCCCCCTCAACTACTCCTACCACTAAATATCAGCTGCAAGAAGCTATTAATATAACAGCTATTCCCGAGATTCCGAAGCCCCACCAAACCCGGGCCTCGCACTCTATCCAATTCC
>NW_003201395.1:0-6345 GCF_000006405.1 Perkinsus marinus ATCC 50983
ATAGTGGCATCGCATATGCGAACGATGATACCCCCGGAGACCGGAAGGGCTCGTACGTAGTGATAGAGACTAGGAAGTACTTATAGTCACTACTGCGACATCTAATCTAGGTCTGAAATCAATATACGAAAGTCTAAGTCGGGAGTTGGCGGAGTTTTGGTACGACTTCTGCACGCATGCGCATAGTCGCAGTACTCCAGTAACCTATTCCTCCACCATATGTGAATTAAGGGGCAAACGATCGTCAGCGAGCCTTCCCCGATATGGGCCCAAGAATGCCTCGAGGTACCCATCCCCAGGTGTACGGTATATCTCCCCGATATCGGCGGACCTAAGTAGACAGGGTGTGCTGAGATCATGACCGCGCGCCACAAAATACAAGTGCCCATCCATTCGATGACTCCCTCCTCATTCGCACCAGCTCTCCACGAACCACTGACATCTAAGAACGAACACCTATCCGGACCTCATCCGTATCCAACGCTCTCCAACCTTAGATACCAGGCTCGCTGCCTGACCCCACACAAGCCCCTCATCTTACCTCCCTATCATCTTGTCCAATGAATTCATGACAGACTACATACTTAGGTTCGGATACGCATAAGTCATCACCCTCCACCGAGGCATACTGTGCCTCATACGCCTCCTCAACCTGCACGCCCTCAGCCACTTTACTATTGATACCCATTTCGGCTGCTGAGGAGTAACCATCGATGCAGCACTCATCAGCACTAGATATGGTTGGACTGGACGGGTCTGAGCACTCCCCGAGATCGTCGCGACGAGGATATGTCGCAGCGTGTTCAACTTCACTCTCTCTCCCAATCACCTCAACGTGGAAGTCACCACCTGGCTCTACTGCCTCACTTGGCGTTGACTCCTGATGCACCTCTTCATTTGCGGGTACCTCATCACAACAGTGAGGGAAAGAGGATACATCAGGACAGCTTGGGAGCCTATCGAAACGAGCGTCGACCTTCAAACTGGAGACGCTACCATCCGCATAGCTTTGCCGTCGCCTAGGAGGTGTTCGAAGAGGGGGACCTTTCCTAGGGCTAGTCACAGTAGTCTCTTTGCTTCCGTGAAGCACGCGCTCGAGCTCTGCAACCTCTTTCACAACTTCATCATCATCATCATCACCATCATCACCATCATCATCACCATTATCATCATTATCATCATCATTAACATTATCATCATCCTCGGTGCAACTAAAGAAACCCTCGTCTTCAGCTCAGTCACTCTTTCAGCATCATCATTCTGTCCCTCGCTCCGTCCAGCACTGGTAGACCCCCCGTAGCTCTCACTGCTAGGGTCCCCAGCATTCGGACTACCCGAGCTACTGGATGTCGATTCCTCCGCGCGAGCCCTCTCCCGCATACGATCATTCCAAGTCTCGGCCGCTGCCTCCTGATCCTTCACAACCTCGAAGATACCCTCAAACCGCTGGTTTAGACGAATACCCAGGTTCGACAGCCTCCTCATATCAGACGCATACAATCGTGCGAGTCCTGAAAGCAGCAGTAGTAGACAGTAGCCAATCAATAGATACCCTACCAGTCAAAGCATCCATCTCGAAGCCAGCGACACCACTCTCAAACCTCCACCACAGGTAGGTGGGACTGATGTCCAGCTTACCCAGCTCCACCTAAGCAAGGCCAGGAATATATGTCAGTGCAAGCGTCAATATACTGGGGCAAGCAGCTCTTAAATACCACAAGTGAACCGACTTATAACACGTTCGATTGTCGCTTTTTCCCGAGGATGCAGAGATAAGATCCCTGTTGCTGGATACTCCAGCTCGACCTCATTGAACAGAAAGTCTAGCCATCTACTCTTTCGGACCGCCGGGGACTGACTGATGGCTCTGGCCATTCAGCCCCTCCCCCCGCGCTGTAGTATGCTCGTACTTACCCCATGAGCGTAGAACAATCCTTTGGTATTTCTCTTGAACTCCTCTACATCCCACTTTCCATCATAAGTAAGATACCTGCTACAAATTGTAAGGCAATATGATGGGATCTCTCATGGTTCACTACCGGACCACCACCGTTCGGCCGTTCTTTTCCCAATTTTGCCTCTCCCTCTGAGACTGCCAATCCCAAGACTGATCCAACCATTGGCTTAAATCCGACTTTTTGTACTCATCAGGATAGTAGGAATGAGTACTACGCTTTTTGGTGAGAACGGAATATGCCTCGTTCACGTGCTGGAATACTGTGTGAGCGTCTCTGAGAAGAGATTAACATAATGACAGTGGTGTCCACAATAAATCACAACACTAGCTATAGGCGAGGTTATTGACTAATCGTTATCATGCGGCAGCTATCTGGTGGTGAATACATCACAAATGAAGTCCATGGACAACCTTCAAGGTCGTTGATGCGGTCGTCTCCGCGGACCAAGGCCACTGTGTTACTACCTATGGCCGTCGTATTTATCAGGATGCCACCTCCTGGCTAGTCGTCTGTATGCTGTCTTGATTTCCTCCACCCCAGCTCCAGCGGTTAAACCCAATATCCGGAAACAATCTTGACGATCCTGTCAGGAATGCCTAGATGATACAAAGTTGGTCCGGATGTTCTCTTTCACCTTCATCCCAGAGGCAGAGATCACCGCCTCGTAGAAGGCCTCGTCATCCAAGTCCATTTCCCCACAGTCAGGCAAGGTACTTGCGACCATCAAGTAACATAAATAAAATCTATTCCGATGGTGTTCAAACCGGGCGCGTTGCAGTTCCAACGGCGAAGCAAGATTCACTTCTACCACCGCAGCACCAATATGGGCATGCGTGCAAATATGAGTGCATTCGTAGCGTTCATCGCAAGAATCGTGCTAGTGCGTAGATATGCTGCTCAGACGAGGTTATGCTGATGACTATCGGACGCCCAAGGCACTTCTCAACTCCCCTACGAGGGGGTCTGAGCTATTGCTGACGAAGCCCGAACGGAATTTTCTTAGGTACTCGGCCGGTAACCTTCGGCATATCGGCCCCTCACAAGGAATTCGTCTCACTTGGATCGAGACAGATCTTTGTAATCCATCGATATTTGGGTCACTTGGGCCGTGCCCAGGTTATTGATCTTCTTATCGCGTATTCATCCAAAATTGGCTGTACTAAGGCATATCTGGGGGTGGTGGCATAGCCGCCCCTTCCGAGAGGGAATTGATTTCACCCAGTCATATCTTGGAGTTGTGGCATAGCCGCCCCTACCGAGAGGGAATTGATTCTACCCAGTCATATCTTGGAGTTGTGGCATAGCCGCCCCTACCGAGAGGGAATTGATTTTACCCAGTTTATCTTGGAGTTGTGGCATAGCTGCCCCTCCCTAATCAATTTACCCCACTACCAGCGATATGCCCTTTACAAGGCATACTACCTGCATTTATGACTGGTCTTATACAACTGTCGGCAAAAGTCTGCATCAGTCTCTTCTTGGCCATTCGATGCTATACCTCCTCCTCCTCCTCCTTCCTATAGTCTCTAGTGCTCCTCTCTATGCTGACCTACTACATGACTTTGTGGTAGCCTCACTAGGGACCTCTCCCCACAGTGGACTTCACGGCACGCTCTCCTTTAGGTCAAGCTGAACTTTAGTCGAGCTGAGGTTGAGGATGCTGATGCCACCCGGATAAGGTTTCCGGGAGGCCACATGTTCTCGTGCAGCATGCCTAATGATAAAACTGCCCGGGGGTCTACGAGTGGTGGAAATGATCTCGTACAATTCTGTGTGACAATCGATTCTAGACTGAACTTGTTCAGGTTGTCAAGGCAAAGTCGCTGGGTATCTCACCACGATGTCGGCGGGTAAATCTTTGGGATGAATTCATCACCGATTTTCCACCCTCTTCCCTTAGTATCATTTGCCGAGTGACTATTGGTCGTATGAGCTGTGCCCTGGGAAGGAGGTCTCGCAGTTTAGAGTTGATGGAACTACAATCAACCTGGCGCATGTTCCTAAGACGCTGATCGGTGAGTTCCCTCCACACGTTCACTCGCTAGATGGTCATGTATAGGTAGCTTCGTTGGAGGTAGTAGGCGAGTCCTCAGCAATGGTACTATTGAGGAACGGTACGAGGAGGGAGCAGCTAACCGGACAGCCACTGTCAGCTTGAGAACGTCGATCCTGAGTGATAATTTTCCTGGTCAGGTGCAGTACGTTTGTGCTCGTAGCACGGATACTTTCATAGATGTCACTGAACCTGAGATCCACCAGTAGGCTGAGGAGAGAGACTTGGCCATGACTGCTGGACTAGGTATCGGTTTGTCGTGGGTCATCCAGCTGCTTGCACCACGTATACTCTCGACGATGGTACGTATGTCTATGATGAACTGGATGAAGAGGAAGGCCCAGTGAGTGTTATCAAACAAACCGTTCATATCTAGTGTGGTCAGTTCAATAACCTCAGCGATGTGCCGGAGGCTAGGGAGGGATCTGTCACTATCGACCGACTCATTTCACTTAACTACAGGGTAGTACTGAAGGGTTGACTGGTTGCGCGCCTCGCTTTGAGATGGTATTCACGCAAAGAAAATGGAGTGTCGAAGAAGATAGCGAGAATAATCGGTATAGTTCGCTCTAGTTTGCTGGGAAGTATAACTCACGTATGGCGGTCGTTACTGAAGGAGCAAACATATTTTACCAACCTATCCTCAATGTGTAAATTTCCTTATCAGTTGAAGCTCACAGGATTATTGGGAGAATTACTTGTCGTTACGCGTTCTCTTCTGGATACTTCACGACACTTGGTAATGTTCCCCATCATCAGTATCATAATAGGGATAAACGCTTTTCTTCGTGGGGTAGCCCGAGAACGCGAAAGGTGATGGGTTTTGATATCACTCTCAGCATCGAGATGAATTTGGCATGTTTTCGTTTCAGCGCAAGTCTCGATCACTGTACGGTGGTTCTTATACGACCTCTTCTGAGTGTAGCAATTTCACCATTGGATACTGGTCCTACCAATACTGTTACCCCCATGTTTTGTGGCAGTACCACGTGGCATCGGCCACAGGAGAGGTAACAAACACTCGCAGCTGTGTCATTACAGTGTGCTTCAGATTGACGGCAGGCCACATCTTCTGGGCAACATCATTAACGTGAGGAGCTGATGTGTAGTGCTGCTGCTATATGCTCTCCCTGGTAGGGTAGTCGAGAGGCTCTTGAGGCTGACGAGGATACCTTTGCTGCCCGAGTGCCTCGTTTCACTATGAGCTCCATGGCTCTATCTTCTAGCGACCATGTAGTTACCCCTTCATAGTATGCTGTGGTTGATCGGTGGTGCTGTAGGGTCGTCGATGGCCCAGAGTCGTTCGACGTGAGGTTATGTACACGCTCGGCAATGGCAGCATATGTCACGAGAATAACGAGACGAGATCGGTACGGTATGGGGGGGGTGTCTGCTCTGATGAGAGAACACTCTTAGGTGTTGGTCAAGTTGGCGTGTCCTGATGACTGGGAGGACTGGAAGCCTGGTCAGGACCCACGAGTGGAGTCCCTTGTTGAGGTAACCTGTTGTGGCGTAGCAGGAATGTGAATATCTCCCTTCCTCAGGTTGCCTTATGCCGCTATACTCTATCCATTTCTGTACCTGCTCTTTGTGCCGATTTGAGGATGTTGCCTCGTCGACGGGATCCCGCCAAGGACGAGATACGTTGTCATCGAGTGGAGCCGGCAAACTCAAATGTTGCCGCCGTTGGAGAGAAATTGAGTGGAGTCGACTCAGCGAGCGTGGCCTCACAGCATGAGATGCAGAGCATTGTATAGGCTGCCTGAATGGCTCACATGACACTTCTACTCTGTTCATTGTTTTTCATATCCGTTTTCACTTCAGTCAGCTGTGTGGTGTTATAAGTCAGTGTCGATAAACGGTTCAGTCAAGTTATTAACACCGTACTGTAGTAGCACATCACTACTCAGCCGACTGAGTGTCATATAAATCGTCTTGGCTGTGTGAACATGGAGGAGTTGAGGATATTAGTGGCAGTGGCGTCGCAAGTCCGGTCGTGTGGAAAGAGCATTTCGGCACTTTCCGAGGCTGACCATGCAAGCGACTATATATCAGATCTACGTTATACGAGGTGCCACGTCACTTGATCGTGAAGGTGGGCTCGAGGGGAAGCATGGTGTCGACGGACGCGATCGCTCTGACAAGAAACCCTGCACGTTTTTAGGGCGCGCGCATTTAAATTTGGGCGAGCGAGATTCTCCGACCGTTTTAGGCTCAAGATCGTCGTAGGAAGCGACTTAATTGAGAAGCAGGCTACTCTTTCAGTACATTATCACTTTTCCGTAACCATGCTCCCTAAGGGCGTTAAACATCCAACTGCAGGCAAGAAGACGG
>NW_003201395.1:6445-13162 GCF_000006405.1 Perkinsus marinus ATCC 50983
ACATCGATATACCAGCTCGAGTGTTCAAGACTGGGTCATGCGGATGGTGGGGCCGCACTAATATCAAAGTCCCTGTTGGCAAGCATAAAGTTATGGCTTCTTGTCAATTCCAAATAATTGTGCAGAAGTCTAAGGAATGGCCCGAGAAGTAGACTCATCACTATCCGTATATTATGCTCGAGTGAGCTATCATAGTCGACGCCATATTGATGTTGAGTTTGGAGTATATTCTTATGCGATGGGTGCGATTGATGATTATGTTCCCTCCTCCTGACTTGTAAATTATCGTGGTGGTGACAGTGCCGATGTCAACTGAATAATACGGTCACAACTATACCGTTTTTCGTGCAAGTTGATAAGTGACACTTCAAAAATGGTTCGCATCAGGAATGAAGTCTATCATTTCTTTCAATGGGCTACACTGAGTAGTTCACATGGATGTCTCGGGTGTTATGTTGTTGGTGTGGCAAGAAACAGTAACAAACAGTGTGTTCTTCTAAAAATGGGCCCAATGAACAGTATTGATTCCACGAAGAAAATGGTACACACATCGACCAAAGCTAGCTTCAAAAGACAGTAGCAACCACACCAGGTTCACCTACTGCGAACGCAAAACCAGATGAACAGCACCACAAGAATTGGAATGAGTATAGTAATTGCGACTTTGAGATCACTTCATTGCATGATATCATCAGCAAGGATCGCCAGTACGATCTCGAGGAGAATTGGCAGCGGCCCCTGAAGGGCTGCTCATGTTGAAGTTAGTTATTTGGTTGATAACATCAGCCGCTTGCCGCAGAATCCTAATAGCTTCGGCACAATGGGCTCGGCCTTGGGAAATCTCCGGAGACTCGTTGAGCAATTCGCCGAAAAGGTCCTCCTTATACAGTTGCGTGACCAGCTCTCGATGCAGCACCTGAGGTCCAACGGATGGAGCCTCAATGGCAGGGTTGTCCATCTCACTGGAGGCAGTTCCGGAATTCCGAAACTCATAGTGAAATTTCAATTCCTTTCAAAGGCAGGAATTTGAAAACTTGGAAACTTGACGAGATGCGAGTCAACTTCTTTCGCTCCACGCTGATACTATCTCATTGAATCAATCGTAGTAGTACATACTGATGAGGTATATCGAATACTAGTTCTAAAGTACAGTGGAGAATTTCGGGAAACAATAATCCTTGGAATTTCACTTCCAACAACCCTGTCCGAGGATGATAATAGTCGTACCATATCTGCTCCAAAAGTGTTGACCATGAAACACATGACAGCCTTTGGGACGAGGTCACAGATGGACCTCTTGACGATGTTGAGGTATCTGCCAATGACACTTGCCGATTTGCCGTGCTGATTCGCAACAACCCACGATGCGATCAAGCTCTTGATTATGTCCGTCTCTATACGCTCCTTCTCGCTGAGTTGGCTCGAGTGCACGGACACCACAGCAGGCGGTGCAGCAAGGCGAATGCCCGAGGGGATCCCCCCAGTTAGCGAAGTGATGCTATTATCCCGCTCTAAACCTGTCCCCCCGTTCTAGCTGAAACAATAAGAGAAGGAAGCCACTCACGTGCACCCATCATGGGGGTCGCTGCGGCGCTCCGAAGAGGCCCCAGGCTCCAAAGGAGACCACCACTTCCCTGTGGTGGATTCACAGGCGCCAGGCCAGGGACTGACACATGACACTCAGTCGCCCGTTATTCAACATTCGCTCACTAGAGATGGCAGGAGCAGACCCTCCGTTGACCCTCGGGGACATGGCGGCAGCTGAAGCACTGCTGACTTGGGCATCCGAGTCTGAGTGGCGGGAATGGTCTCGTCTCATTGAGGAAGTCCCATGGGATGCCGTATTCCCTGAGGAAGAGATTCCCATCAGGGCCACAGGCAACAAGCTGTTGATGATCACCACCACCACGCCAGAAGCCGAATATGCCGCTACGGGCAGCAGCAGTGCCGCCACCTTCTACTAGGAGGGGGTCGGAGAGCATAGGCTGCTGTGATCCATCGGGCGCTGTACTCCCACATTCTGACCTGAGATGGAGGAGCCCTATGAACGTACTATCATCATAGAGCCTTACAACGAGGGTGTGGGGTCCATTGTGGAGATAGCCGGCTCTCCTTTAGAGAAATGAAAGCCTGCTGTTGCCTCCATCCCGTACCGGGGGCTCTCAGAGGAACATGCCATTGAACCTCGCAACATCAATAACGATTCGAATCGCTTCCACCACACGCTTAGCGAATATTCTCAAGGAATAGGATGAGACTAGGCAGAAACAACGAGGTCATCGTTCTCACAGATATCGCAAGAAATCATAAAATATTTGAGGAACTTAGAAACGGCTAAGGGCCCAATGAGGAACGGCCACCGCCTATACTGCAGCAGCTTACAGGCACTGATAGCCCTCGAGCCTCCGATGAAGTCCGGATGGTTGGTGTTGATGTAACCAGTTTCGATCCGTATGAGATTGCGTATCATCTCTTTAGTCGGCGCCAGGCAGGAAGCCAGGACCGAGCGCACTACATCGTACACTCGCGCTCGCAACTTGTCAAATCTAAATCGGCGAAATCAATCCATCCTGTTGCTTCAGAAGCAGCCCAGTACCGGCGAAACTCCGGCATGGACCTTATGGTGAATGTAAGGCACTTGGTGAGCTCGGCATGGACGAGATCAGCACACTGCAGAGAAGGGGAGAGGAGCTTATTTATCTGGCCCTTCACAAGGGTTTCAAAAGCTGCCTGAAGTAGTGGCTCATTCGGGCAGCAACAGCGCAGATGCTTCTACTTCTGGTACGAACAGTGGGCTCTTCGGACCATTGGCGTTCCGTATGCTGGTTCGAATGTCGTGGTCAGTGAGCCCGTCAAACGGATCGAACTGATTCACTGCAGCCCCGAACACATCGAAAAAAATATAATGAATCCTCGCTCCGCCCTGAGGCACTGCATAGCACCCCGTAGTAGCCTCCTCCCGAGCTGCTCACCACGATAGCAGGCAGAGGAGCCTCGCCATCTACTGAGTCGTGAGGACTGGAATTATTGCGGCCTTCAATGCAATCCGCAAAACACCGAGAAAACTTCGTGAAAAGCTGCAGGAGTATATTGCCAGCCTGAGCCGCCGAAGAGTTCAATGACAAACTCAGCGTGTCCAACTACTCGACTGTGATCGGCCAACATACCACCACAGAGGTCGGTGCCGTAGGCAGCCATTTCCTGCTCGTATTCATGCAACATAGTATTCACCTGCTAGTCAATGACCCTATAAAGTAGCAGATGAGCCCCACCCGGTCCCTCAGCCCAGGAAGGGCCTCTCGTATGTGGGCCATAAGAATACGATGCAGCTGACGGGCCATATACGCCGTACCGCAGTGGCCTGATATATGCCTGAGGAAAGTCCCTATCAACAATTCTTACTCCATAGCGGGCAAGCAGTGGAGGAAGTTATGCACATGGTCAACTACATGTGTTGATGACAATTCTGAGAAAATTTGGGGAAATTCTCATTGGTTTCTATACACTTCTACTCGAATTCATATATAAACTACCATAGTTAGTGAAGAAACTCCTGAGCTCAGCTGAAAAGGGCAAACGCGCATTCCTCCAACACTGCGGACAATTGCCAAGTCCACGCTAGGCCCCTAACCCCAGACCTATAAGCCTCGTGCTTCTTGAAGAATGCCTCTTCGTTTTTGATACTGTCTCGAATGGTGACACCGTTCTGTATATCCTTTTGTGATCGACATACCACCCCTACATACCCTTGTCGTAGCGGATACACCTAAAGCCGAGTCGAGACCCGTTGACCTCCTGTTGCCGACCTTGCCGTTGATCATGTCAAGAGCATCTGTCCCCTCATCCATACAGTCCATCTTAGTGATGACCCCCATCGTCCGATCACCAGAAGGGTCCACCTTGGAAAGAGGACCTCATTATTGACGTAGTCTACCTCCCCCTCACCTGCCGCGCAAGTTGCAGAGAATCACTGTTGGCCAAATCAGTGTTGGCCGCGGTCACTGAGAAAAGAAGCCCTCCTCAGCTGTGTGGGAAAATATACACATGGTCAACAACATGCGCCGGTGACAATACAAAAACTTTCAGGAATTTCGGAAAATTTACGTATACCGTAATTCGTATACGAACTCCCTAGCTCACCTGAGAAAAGCGAACATATATTGCAAGACTGAACAACAGGGATGATCTTCCTACCAGCAAGCACGATACAGTTTGGCTTTGAAATGTACGACAGGACCATGTCCTTGATCCTGGCCTCGACATCAAGTGGTTGGTCTCCCACAGGCACCTTCGTGATACCAGGCAGATCGATCAAAGTCAGATCTGAATGGGTCCATCACCAGCGACCCCAAGAGGCCTCCTCACCAATGACGTAGGGCGAGAAGATCTTCAGACATATTGGTTCCGGACTGACCCCCTTGGAAGCACCACAGACTCGATCAGTTTCCTCTTCTATTTCCTGGCGAATCTCGGCGAAGTCGGAGAATCTAACGCCGCCCAGTAAAGGGGGACAAGGCGGTAAGGCGGGTAAAAAGGGGGGACGGTGTGGGAAAATACGCACATATGTTGGTGACAATATGGAAATTTTGAGGAAATTATTGTTGGTTTTTGTACAACTCCTCCCGAATTCGTATGTAAACTTCTATAATTAGTGAGGAAACTCCTGAGCTCAGCTGGAGAAACCCAACATATATTGCCACCCCATAGTAGTCGCTGCCTGCAACAGCGTATGAGCCTCATCCACTCCATTTTAATAATCATGCACATATATTATGTCTACTGAACTCTCGAACAGTGTGAGAATATGTGCGCATCGTCCACTACGTTTGATGGTAAAACTGTGGAAATTTTGAGAAATCATTTTTGATTTTTTTTACGCATCTACACAAAATGGCGTGTGGTTTCCCATTCCCAAGTAGTGTGCTCAGTTGAGGTAACCAAACACATGTATCCCCACACTGTTGTCTAATCCTCGACTTACTTTTTATCAGGTCGATGGGTAAATTCCCCCCACTCTTTAGCAGTCTTATCACCACCACTACCTACAGTGTGACACTACAGCAACGACAACAGCCACATGCCGTGTCACCAGCCCTTATCGTAGGACCAACGACTTGATCCTTAGTCGTATTGCGAAGCTGTAGAATCAGCGGTCTGCGAGTGACTATACCCGTCCCACGTGGGAGGAAGTCCCGACCGACCAGAGCTTCCAACACCTGCTCGAGTCAGTCCTACCCCCCACACTGTGATCGACCTTACACTGGTCTTTCCAACACTTTGGCAGCCGACAACAGCCAACTGTGGCAAATCCAAGGTCACATGGAGCCCCACTGTCGAGAGAAGATCCTGGAGTCTGTTGATCACTGGTATGAGTTGATCCATGAACCACAGTAGAAGAACAGTACAGTTGAAGCAAAGTCTTCATATCTTAGTAATTGACAACAGGTAACGCAATACCTTCCCCGATGTCCGAAACATGCACACGCTGAAACACTGTCACCAATTATCTCCTACTCCCTCAGACCTCTCCGCGGCTCGCTCCGCCTTCCGTTTTGATTTCATCCACATGTCGGTGGCCAGCTTCTCGACTCTGCTGTTAATAACCTACCATGGAACCCTGAGAGCCCGCGCCCATAACTACACCAACATCGTCCAAGTCTCGAGCTATTCTCCTCGTCTTAGCCGCATCTCTCGCCTCAATGAGCTCCTTAATATGCTTGTTACTCTTCATCACACTAGCCTTCATCCGGTCAAACGCTGTAGTGTCCGCTTGGAAACGAGCCGCCTAGGAGAAAGCCTAGTAAGGTCACAGACCAGACCGGTCCCCCCCCAACCTCGACGAGCTGTTTGGTATAAGCTGCTACTGCCCAGGCATCGGACATGTAGTACACGCATTCATTCAGCTGACCGTTTTGGTGATAGAGTGATGGGAAATCCGGAATCTACAACGGAGGCGTCAACCCATAGACCAAGACTACTACTACTACTACGACGACTACTACTACTACTACTACTACTACTACTATTACTACCTCCTCAAGAGCCAGTTTGTGCAGTTCTAGTCTCGAAGGCTGACCCACATTGTCAACTCCCTGAGATGACATCACCATCGTAGCCCAACGACAAGCAGCAACAACGGCTTACCATAAATCGCCTTGCGACTCTGCTAGCGACAGGGAATATTTTCACTCGTGGGGGCTCAACTCCTGGTTGGTTGAAGACCCTATGCAGATCGTGCTGAACGATACCTGCAACCCGAAGCCTCCTCGCAAGCAGTGTGGCAGAAAATATGGAATGGTGTTGGTGATTGTAGGATTTTTTTGCTGTTTTTTGTCCACTCTTACTCCGAGTCGTGTGAAAAATTCGACCATGGAGTTTCATCCGTGGTAGGAAAACACTAGTGAATAATGTATTTCGTGACTAATGTATATCGCGAATATCGCGTTTTTCACAAAGTACTACACCACTACACCTAAAATGGGTGAAACTCAACTTCAGTGAGCTCAGCTCATGAAGCCTAGACCTATCCCGGCGTCGCCCACCATGCAGTTTCAAGCCGTCCAGATACTTCCGTTGTGTTGCCCCCCGCTTGTGTGGAAAGCCATGCAGGTGCTCTTGATAGCCGATGTGCCATTGTACAGTAGTCTCGGGAAACTACACATACTAACACTACTAGTTGATCACAATGGCGCGTTTCACTTCAGCTTCCCTTTCCTC
>NW_003203083.1:0-1220 GCF_000006405.1 Perkinsus marinus ATCC 50983
TGTCTTCTCCGAGCCTGCTTTGTATCCAGTGAGCAGCCAACAAGTGGCATAGCGACCCCATTGTAGCTTCGAGTCCGAGTCTTCGACGAATATATGATAGACTGTCTAGTTGAGAGTCGACGAGAGTACGCTGCGAGCCCTACCCGCTACCAACCAGAATTGAGGCCGTCCTTCGACAAAGAAAATACTTAAATCGAGAGGAGTGGTTACGGGTTATTCGCAGAGCACACAGCATAGACTATACGGACTCCATATTGTGGAGGGGGCAGTTTCAGCTACGGCAGTCTTCACGGACTCGAAGACATGGTTGCCAAACGCAAGATACAGACTTGAAAATCATATCATGGGGACTTCACGCCTTCCTCCGTGTCGCGATAATATTGATTATAGCTTGTGGGTGACGAGTAGAAGACTATGGGATCGGTATTTCACGTATCCGTTGAGCCTTACCTTGGAAGCTTCCAGACCTGAGAAAGCACAGCCGATGAGTTCTTTCCTTAAACGGGAATGAATCTGAGTCGGAGTCAGAGCATAGGTGATAAGGAATGCCCATGAGTCATTAAGAACTGCCGCATCCGTCTCCAGAAAAGATGGTACCTCGTCGTATTAACTGCGGGTCGAAACTCATTTCATTCAAGGAAGCGCTCCCAGCTGTATGTAATGTTGTCCAAATCATCGGAGCTTGCGTGAGATGATCTAAGTACAAGTAGCGAACATCTGTTAGAAGTTACTTATCTCTCATGTCATTGTTTGAGTTATTGTACTACAAATTCCGCTGCGTCGACGGTTAAGCTCATCCCGCACTAAGGTCAAGACTGAATCACTCAGAGGGGCTACCGGATTCTTTGCCATTGAGTCGTTCAAGAGCGTAGCGAGTAGCAGGCTTATTGCTGGCAGTTGACGCATAGGTGGTGACTGCTCCAGAAAAGGCAAGCTCACACTCCTATAGATCCCCAAGCCACAGCTCCCAGAACGACTCTTGATTTCAAATACGGAGAAGAGTTTCGTCATTTCTTGATGCGTCCCCTAGAATAGTTCATCTTCTAACTTCTCAAGAGAATCGATAGAGTGAATGATTTCGGAGGTACTCTCCTGACATTCAGATGCGGCAAACCATCGAAAATCTTAATCAGATTGTCACATGAGCTCCATTTAGCTCATTACCTGAGCGGATAAAGTTTAGACGAAATTTTTGATACGATTTCCGCTTCTCCCCCAGT
>NW_003212163.1:0-1736 GCF_000006405.1 Perkinsus marinus ATCC 50983
GGAAGGAATCGCCCCGCACTACCTGAGGACATGGTTTTGCGTAGATGTGGTGGCCTCCCTCCCTTACGAGTGGATATTCAAAGCCTCTACTCTCGAGGGCGTACAGCTCCTTTCGAGTCGTCAAATTTGCTCGGCTCTTGAGGGTTTATACGTCTTTTACGAGTGCTGAAACTAAAACGGATAATTTCGAAGGTCTCTCATCGTGGTTCCTATGCGGACATCATTCATATCATCCTCTCAGGTTGAAGAGTATATCAACTCCGAAGTGTTATCAATGCTATTACAACTGCTCCGCCTAGTAACTCTAGTGGTTTTCATCGCGCATTGGGTAGCCTGCATCTGGTACGCCTTAGCCGACACCGAGCCAAACACTGACTTTACATGGCTCGATCGGTTCGACTATAGGGATGCGCCGGCTGGGGATAAGTACATCGCTGCTATGTATTGGTCCTTCGCGACGATGACTACGGTGGGCTATGGTGATATATATCCGGTCAACTCGAGAGAACAAGTTTTTGGAGTGGTCACCATGTTGTTGGCATGCGGTGTTTTCGCATTTTTCGTGGGGGCGATCGGTTCGGTCGTGAGGAAACTGGACGCGAACGCTGCAGCTTTTCGCATGAAGAAAAAGGCTGTGAATCAGTACTTCAGACAACGACGTTTGCCGAAACCGTTGCAAGTAAGAGTGCGACGATATTTGGAATTCGTGTGGGAATATGGCAAAGATGTGACTTCGGATGAAACCGAGGTGATGAGTATCCTGAGTCCACCCTTACGAACAGAGGTGATGCTCCATCTGGTCGGCGGTGTGATTCGCTCCGCACCGTTTTTTGCAAATGTCCCGTTGTCCATGCTGAAGAAAATCTGTCAAGTGGTGACGCGGGAAACGCACGCGCCAGGTGACATCATTTTTGAGGAAGGAGAATGGGCGAGTTCTATGTACTTTATTATCAAGGGCAAGGTTAAACTAGTGTCGAGATCAAATGCAGGAGCTACGATTGGGTACCTCTCGGAAGGCGGCTACTTCGGGGAAGTGGCTCTGTTTATGGAAACGTCTCGATCGGTCTCGGCCAAGTGTTTGTCATTCTGCGATACTATATGTTTGAGTCGACAGAGTCTGGTGGACCTGTTGGTGATATACCCAAAATTCCGAGATAAATATGATGCCCTGTGTCGAGAGGTTCTGAGTGGGGACGTACGAGGACTGTGCTTACAGTGTATACATTGTGGGAAAAGCGGCCATCTCAGCGATATGTAATACTCATTGGTGATTGCTATACTGATATTCACATTGGAGTTTCACCCGTGAAGTGAAAACATATTTCACGACTATTGCATAGCGCGAATTCCGGAGTATTACATATCGTCGCGTAAAACGGGTGAGACTCCAATATAAGCAATTGGTATCATAAATGGTATAGTATACTCACAAAGAATGGAGTTTCATCCGTCTTACGTGAAGTGGCGTAATACTCCGTGTGAAGAACCTGATATTCCCGCTATGCGGTAGTCGTGAAATATATTTTTCTCACATATCACCGGTGAAACTCCACTTTACCTCATATCAAGATGAATTGATGGTATGACATATTGAAACCAGTGTTGGAATATATGCTCGTTTGCCTCAGCTGAGCTCAAGAGTTTTCTCACTAATAATAAAGATATATACACGAATTTGGGTATGAGTGTTCAACAACCCTCTCTCGAAATTTCCTCAAATTTTTCATATTGTCATC
>NW_003209787.1:0-1396 GCF_000006405.1 Perkinsus marinus ATCC 50983
TTCGGCTCATACCTGCGGGAGGATTCCAAAAGTAATCCCTCGACAGCGGCAGGGATTCGAACCTGCGCGGGCAGAGCCCAGTGGATTCTAGTCCACCTCCTTAACCACTCGGACACGCTGTCTGCGACGACGCTGAATATCCTAGCACTTCCGATGAAACCTATGTAGGATTGACCGTTAATGTCCTTCTGTTCGCTACAATGCGATAGTCCAAGCAGCTCGAGAATACCTCCGTTTGCTACGAATCCCTGTGACAAAAACGGCTGAGTGCAACGACACCTGGGAGATTCGAACTCCCGCGGGCAGAGCCCAACGGCTTAGCAGGCCGCCGCCTTAACCACTCGGCCAAAGTGTCTAATTGTACTTTGCAATATGAGATCTCAAATCCACCCGCTTGAGAGGTGCTCCACACAACTGGTGACTGGTGACGCTTTGGAGTAATATATCCAAGAAATCCTATGTGGGTATCCTCTGTTTTGTCGCTGAGTGTCCCCAGCTTCCGAAATTTAAGTCTCACTCCTAGGCAGGGAAAGGGAAATTTGAGAGCCTGAGTCTCCTTCACCCTAAATGCACAATACGGTGACACGCCTCTCCTTATGGTTCTTCGTACGTAACCATCAGTACCTCTTGTATTACCGCTCCTGGCGATAAATATCTTGGATCCGTACATGACGTGTTGTAATGATATTTTGAGAGATGAGTTATTGGCAAGTTCAACGGGTGTGCCAGCTGGGGCACGGGTGGAGCATAATTAGTTATGCACAGGCGAGTGCCCGCATCGGGCGGTGGTTCTTTAAAGGCGATGGATATGATGATAATCTGGGTTGAGTGAATGCGGGTTTTCGTTTGTCGGAGACGTCCCCGCTCCCCCCAGCGCAATGTTGAGAGCCTCGTCTGATGTTCGATTGCTATGCGATACTTGACAAGTTGCGGTTCCAGGCTAACGAACTTTGTCCGTGGGGGGGTGGGGTGCGTCGTAAGAACCGGTGATTTATCTTGCGAAGGCCTCCACTAGGATCCGCTGGGATTCAAGTTCATGGATTCGAATTACAATCACGTCGGTGGATGAAATTGTCGTCGCGCCATGGCTCCGATGGTGATCCGGGCATGACGGCGGTGTCTTCAAGTGGTGAGTTCGGCTCATACCTGCGGGAGGATTCCAAAAGTAATCCCTCGACAGCGGCAGGATTCGAACCTGCGCGGGCAGAGCCCAGTGGATTTCTAGTCCACCTCCTTAACCACTCGGACACGCTGTCTGCGACGACGCTGAATATCCTAGCACTTCCGATGAAACCTATGTAGGATTGACCGTTAATGTCCTTCTGTTCGCTACAATGCGATAGTCCAAGCAGCTCGAGAATACCTCCGTTTGCTACGAATCCCTGTGACAAAAACG
>NW_003203419.1:0-1217 GCF_000006405.1 Perkinsus marinus ATCC 50983
ATGGAATGGAGGAGTTCCATGTGGATGACGGAACTGAAAGGTCTATTAAGACGAACTCGAGCTTCCTATCGACCTCGGACAAGCCCGGCTCGAAGTGCTTGAATGCCCTGTGACAAATGTGGAAGTTCTAAATGCAAATATGAAGTTACATTCTCGGGTTTGATTTCTAACTTCGCCCGTTCCAAGTGGAACTTCCAACGAGCTCGTCTCGTTTTAAGGTTTAGATGCATCGTACAGTATCGGAATCAGTCTCGGACCGAATATCTCTTCAGTTAGATAAACCATGCTCTGTTGAGGTCTCGCTTCAATGTCGCGACAGACCAGAAGCATCTCAGAGGATTCAGTCGTCTTATGCAGGCTACAATGGTACATCCCTCATCCTCTGAGTAGAGCCGACGGATGCCTTCTCAAAGTTATCTATGATACACGTATTAGATAAGTCTACAACTGCTTCTGTGATTTTTGAACTTCCAACTCAACTTGGTTCGAGCATACAGCACCAACCATTCAACATATATCCGGCTTGTGCGGATCAAGGAAAACAACGAAAGTGAAGCTCTATCTTGAGACTGACAATGTCTCAAACGAACACAATCCTCGATTGTATGGATTGGCTCCATGATAAGTTATCATGATAACTCATACAAGTATTTGTAACATATGTAACAGCATAATGATGAATGGGTATCAGCATCATAGAATAGCCCAATGGCGCGTCGCATCAAGCGCGAAAAAATCTCGGCCCGACTTGTCCCACGTGAAGCACCTTCAACGACTTCCAGCGCAGGGAGAGCTCTTGATCATAGAGTGGAAGGTGGGGTAAACTTCGGAGCGGGAGAGGATATTACATGGACCTATAGATCATCTAGTAACTACAGATGAACTGCACATAGTCACAATGGTAGGAGCAGTGACTGCTCCTAGCAGGCTGCTCCGATCAGAAACAGAAGTGGACACGACCGCGCCGCAGTTTTCACTGAAACTTACCGGGCTCGTTGCCAGTTCGTTCGATGTAAGCGAAGCCTTTCATTCCCCAAGACTTCCCCCAGGAGTTGAGAATTTTCCAATACCTAGCATGTAGGCGAGTGGACACCGGGTGCTACTTTGATACTTTGATCTCACCGAATTCCATCCGATGAAGTGTTGTAACCAACGATAGTTACCGTATGGACCGGGGTAGACACTCCGCACGTCTTGGCTACGAAATTGAACGGAAA
>NW_003202628.1:0-1213 GCF_000006405.1 Perkinsus marinus ATCC 50983
CTCCGATACGCTCACATAGCTCCATTGACTACTATCACTCAGAATCCTCATACAGACTACTCTGCGAGGCGGTTCTTGAATTGCTATGACATCCGCTTCTGAATGTTCTACAGCTGCTCTGAAGACTACACTGCTCCTACCCATATTCAATTGTACAACGCGAATGGTACCATGCATGGAGGTCTCATCGCCCTCCGCTAATACCGTTTCGCTATACCCCCTACTTCTCGCTCAAGCAGCCTGCATGCTGCTGGGCAAAGTTTGTGATCAACCGCTCTATGAGAGCCTCCACAGTTCGCACACTTTTGTGGCCCCCCTTGGCACTCACGTCCCTGGTGCCCCTCTGCACCGCACTTATAGCAGACAGGAGTTTTTGAGCAGTCACTGGCGAGATGGGCATTTTTACCGAGTTCACAGCATCGATAGCACATCTTCCTCCTGTGTTTCAGCTCGGGTCTGATAAGTCGCCATTCCACCTTAATGCCCTCCCTTAGCAGCCGCTCAACTCCACACTTCTTCACTCTTACAAAGGCGTTGAGGCCCCTTTTGTAAACTGCTGTGCATTCTTCACCTATAGCATCCTTCAACGTCTGCTCACTGATCGAGCCGACTTCCCTTATGAATAACTCAGGCTCAAAGGATCCAGGGCTCTTCCCTTCATACCCAAGATCTACGGCCGCACGTACGGCACCGCCTACATCACCTTCAGCTACTCTGATCCCTAGCCTGCCATCTTTCGCGAAAAAGCTGTCTAGCACCACTACTTCGGCTTTACAGCCAATTCTTCCGACTATACGGAGGCGATGCTCCGTGCTCCTGTCTTCTCTGATGTCTCCACCGGTCACCCAGATCAAAGTTCCGTCCCTGTCGGGTCTGCTGGGCATCCCGCCAGTTCCCAGTGTTTCCGTACGCTGCACCCCCAGACCCGTGGCCATGCCGGACCTGTTTATCCTCGAAATCTCCTCTTTGACCCTACCGTGCTCTTCCATAACCTTGATTAACTTTCTCTGACCCTCACACAGATCTTCTTGCGCGCCCGTATACATCGCATGCATTCTGTCCAGCAGCGTTTTCACCTCATTGGCCTTCCTGACTCCCATGGCCGACCCA
The DNA here is from genome assembly GCF_000006405.1 of Perkinsus marinus ATCC 50983. NCBI lineage: Eukaryota > Perkinsozoa > Perkinsida > Perkinsidae > Perkinsus > Perkinsus marinus. Next base: position 1,111 of record NW_003202628.1, read on the forward strand.
GCGCAGACATTCAGAACTGCTTCCATAACAGTCACGAAGCCGCCGTCCCTGGGTCGGAGGGAGATGATGTGGACGAAATATCGGAGTTGTTGTCGATAGTCAT
>NW_003214380.1:0-1013 GCF_000006405.1 Perkinsus marinus ATCC 50983
ACTCAGCTCGACTGATGGACTCGTCCTGGGACCTCTGATGCCAGGGACTTGACGCCCAGCCTTTCTCGATATTACCATAAACGAAATCCACTACAAGTCGAGAAGCACAACGGCTCTAGTCGATGCATTGCAGACGATCAGTGAATGGCATTCATCACTCGCGGGGGGTCGAAGGGAAATTTCCCGCTCGACCCAGCTTTCGTTCTTACTTGGTCGACCCGTTGCGACCAGCTCTGGTGGTCAGACGAATGCTACTTAGCTCGGCGTCAGGTCGAGATCCGAAATCATTCCATCAGAAGAGCACCCAGCTTTTTTCACTGAAATACTCTGATGGACTCAGCTAACCTTCGATTCTCTTACTAAACAGAAGAGAATCAATGCTAGATCTCGACTAAGCTTGCTTTTCTAAACGATCTACGACAAGGACCTATTTGAGTTGGGGCACTATCTCGACCGATCAAGCCTTATCGGTAATGCGTTATCCATTCTTATCGGATCTTCGCCCATGTGCTTGGGCGAGACGTGAGGCCTCAACGAACTTCCGCCTCGGAGACGGCGTCTCTCTCCTATGCCGATACCCAACGTGAAGGAAATGAGCCACTCACGACGACTTGCTGCTCGATACCAATCTAATCACATCTCCCAACGGAGGAGCCAATGTGAGGCTTCCTGCGTCGAAGTCAGAATAGGTTCGTTCACTCCAGAGTATTTCGCGGTGAATACTACACCTTTCCCCGTGCAAGTTTGACAAGTGAGCAGACAAGAATGACAATGTTACAAGCAAGTTTGACGTTGAGAATTCAAGTTTGACACTGGCAGAATATATCAGTAGTGACATTTCGGATCTCCCGCTTGAAACGTTGTCGTCAGGCAGTTGACTATCCCCATTATACGGAATTCCAGCCTATCGGCAGATTCGTCTCAGTAGATAGTGACAGCTCAATGAACCTTCATATACGATGTAACCACCGATGACGATGTTGGTTCGGGAAATGACATTTATCAGTGCCACA
>NW_003200064.1:0-6180 GCF_000006405.1 Perkinsus marinus ATCC 50983
TTGCTCGAGCTTGTTACGAGCCTATTCCACCGTATAGGGGCGTGATTATTTAAGAAACAGCGTTATGTTCTCGCTTTTAGGGAAGTCTTTATGTTGAGGCTGTCCTTGACATACAGTCCGTCGGGAAATGTACTCGCGTGCTGCATTGTTCATGGCAAACTTGCGAGTTGTGACAACTCGGTTGTCCATTCTCGGTCAAACTCTTTGATCCAACGCTGTTATCATCTTCATTCTCACTCAGTAACTTCGAGTCTTGTATTGAACCTGAGTTGCTACTGTCAGTGATTAACTGGGAAGGATTGTGCTCGAGCCCCACGCTACTACAAAGACGTTTACCTCTTTGATGCTGATCAGCCACCGCATGAGCAATCGGCCAGTCAATGTGAATCAGTCAAGATTCTTGACTCATCGGCGTAAGCTTTTTAATTTCTTTGTCAGTATTCGGCTAAAGATACGGTCGTAAATTAGCAGATGCAAACGCCGCGACAGATTCAATCTCTACTTTTCATTCGAACTTTCAGGAGCTACAGGCTGTTGCCCCTCACTGCGTCCTACAGCGAGCCGCAAACGTATTGCTCCTAAGCAACACGACCAAGTCCATCCTCACGAGGCATGAGGATGGACTCGGTCATGAGTCATGGAGGATAGGTGCTCTCGATGAAGAACTGGTAGTGAGCTCGTGTCAATACAAGGATCAACGCTCCATCGGCAGGAACTCTAGTAGATTAAACATTCAATGTTTCTTGGAGTGCAACAACAGTGGGACTTCGATGTAGCTAGTCTTCAGGGGGGAGGGGTGCTCTTCAAGGGATATTTGCATGCGCGTGATAAATAAACCGCCCCTTCCCAGCAGTGTGTAACCTAAATTGTAACCAGAACCCAAATTGGCGAGGCTCAAGTTAGCCGAGTGCGCCTGGTGAGGCACGAAAAGGCCAACAGACGCCAGTCGGAGGAGAAGTTCAGAAGATGGATCCAGGCGGTGCTATTTTCAAACAACTAGTCCTTATCATAGTTTTACATACTAGTTTCCCAGTTTCTGTTGTGGTTGCGTTCGTCACAAATTATAAATTTAGTACAGGGCGTGTCAAGCGCGTTTCTGCATACGTATAAGTACGTGCCGAACATGAATTAAGTATTCCAAGTACCCGAGTCTAGTGTCAATCACTGAAACAAGTTGAAATTCAGAAAACTAAGATCGCGGACTTCACCTGTTGATGTGTGCAAAATACTCCTGTTGAATCACTCCCACCGATCGTCTCGACAATATCATGAGGCTCTCCGTCACGGAGATGATGCTGCGTGTAGAGGGGTAGTGATGGATTGATGAGAAGTGGGGAGGCAATCTGTAAATACAAATGGTCCAGAACTGAGTAACTCATCAAGAGTTCTGCGCGGCCAGGCGTGTGTGTGTGAGTGGTGATATTGCAGGAAGAGCGCAATATTGCCGTACTGGCTGTGGCTGGAAACGCCTGAATCCTTACTCAGGGAAAGAGAGAGAGTTCACGTCCGTATATGAACCCAACATCATAGTCATCTATCTGAATACTTCTAGTAATTATTTGATTTATTTATGTGTACTAGTCATAGCAGATACTCAGTATACCAGAGTACTAGCACAATACGTATCAAGCCAGGGATCGTTACCAATCGAAAGATCAATCAATCGTTAACGATATAACGACCCTACGATCATTCTCGACCACGACCTCGATGCTTAGAGCAATCCACGTGCCCGGTGCGGAGGATTCCGCAGTGCGGAATCTGAAACCATCGGATACGTCGGCGCCGATACTCATCTTGCGCACTCATCGTTCGTAGGCTCATGTTAACCGCGGTGACCGCTGTGCACAACGGCGGTGATCACTGATCAGGTAGGTTCCCAGGTAACAGCACACATACACAAACACGTGGCGCGAATCATCGAGGCTAGCACAATAGACAGCAAACAGCCAATACCATAACAAAAGTACAGTAAATACAAAAGTAAGTAGGGGACAAATCAACCATAGCGGCCAACAGGTCTCCGTGCAACGCGCCGAAGCGCACACCGCGGAGTTCGTTGAGTTGATAGCGCTCAAAAAATGGAGGACCCGGGGATTGAACCTTGGACGACTGGACCCCGCGTCCCGTCTGTATATGTGAGGTTATCATTAGGTTCGTTAGCCCTTTTGGTTAGACGTGAATGACCACCTCCGAAATATTATGATGAAATTGTTTCACCTAGGACGGCGATGTTTTCACTTGAACTCCCCGACATGCGCATTGTCGTATGCGTGTACAACTCACCACTGATTTGCTCGTATCTTGACGAGCTTTGGTCAAGTGGTTGGAACTGTTGATGAACGTTTGAAGCGCGGTTTGTATAGTAGCTCATGTCAGACGTGTATAATGCAGAAGGAAAGAATGACAAGCACTCTCCACCATTCGACATCCATACGGCCACAACCCCATCGAGGGGATGTAGATCCTCTCCCTGAAGAGGCTCCTTCCCCTCCCTCTTGTCCATCTGGGCTAGAGTCTTTCAAGAGCTGCCAAACAGTAGAAGCTCATCATGCCGAGATGCTACATAAATGGGCTGATGCCACCGATTGGGGACTCTCAATGACTGAGAAGGTAACTCAATCTTTATTATTCAGCTGCCAGCTATACTACAGCTTTGGGGGTTGATACTGATAACAAAACTATACAGTTCTACATATTCTTAGTCGAGTCTAGTTCGAGTTGGACCAGCACTCGACGATTCAGCTTTAGTATTGTCGATCGCTGACAGAAGATACTCCGGCGTGTATGAAAAACATCAGCCTTTGGCATGGCTGCCCCACAGGCAGGAGTGGACCTATTCACAGAGGCATTCCATACTATATTTTCTTGAAATTGGTGTTGCTTCGATCGTCTCGGCGGAATTGATACACATGGGATGTGACATATCTTGTGCGAGTGGCATAGCTGCCCCTCGGGGCGGATCGCCTACTTCATGCTTCTGTGAGCTTGATTGTTTTTGAGGGTATCTTCAAGTGGCATAGCTGCCCCCCTCTGTAGTTTGAAACGACTTTTCAGTTCACACGTCACTCTCTTTCTATTGTATTCCTTGTATTCTATTCTATTTCTTTGTATTCTTTTGCAGTATCCTCGAATTTCTCTGGGGCCGATATGCCTTAGGTTCTCTGAAATATCCAGATTTGTATGTGCTCATGGTCTTTTTCAGGCAGTAGCTCGACATGATGCACCGCCACAGCTCACCAAGAAGATGTCTCGCGGCAGCTCATGGATACCTCATAGGCATCATCATAAGGATGATGTACATGTGAATGAGACCAAGAACGCTGTTGCCATGCAAGTTGACAATGATGATCCCGACTGCAGTATGAGCGTCGACTGTGAATTTAATAAGGGTCAGACTGACCTCATTCAGAATACTCTTTGATCGGGTCGGTTCAGGTCTGCTGAAGGGCCAAATAATGATTGAGGGTATGAACGTACCGTATTTATTCCAAGTAGCAGCTAGCTGGGAGATGGACTTGGCGCCTTGTAGGAACCGTCGTGGGTCATCTCTCCCTCGACTTTGCCAACTCAGTATGGTTCCCAATGCTCGAAACTGTCGACAAAGTAGCCGCGTTTCCTCCCAATGGTGACAACTCTACACAGCGGAGTCGAGATAAAGAACAGGAGTGGATGTCCGATGTAATATTATTGACGATGCTCTCCTTCCCTGAGTACCCGCTTGATTCCAGACACCAACTAGCAGCACTCGAGGAAGCTCCAGTGAAGTTGACTCGTCGATCTTCACTCATCCAGCGCCTAATCGTCCTGTCATATTAGATGAGATGATGACCCATCTGTTTGCGGTGCCACCAGTTCCAGCCATCAAGGGAGTCGACTCGTATTCCCATCGGTATTACCTTTGTCACGGAATGGTCGATTTGATATTATCTCTCTGCCTCAGAACTCTTTATTCGTGGTCTCCCAAGTGCACACCAACTCCAGGGTCGTTAATGATTGATTACTCCCCACCATTGGATGCTAAGTCATGGAAAGGAGTTCAATTGGATGACCCTGCTCGTCGGGTACTATACCTGGGAGGGGCTCTCATTAGTACACTGCATTTAATCCGAAAAATTGGAAATTCCATGGACTTGATCTAACGTTGGACTTTCTCATGTACTCGTTTGAAGGTCTTCCATGCAGAAGATTGGATGGTACCATAACTTACACTCTTTGTAGGTATTTCGGACTGAACAAAAAGCCACGGCGGTTTACGTTAGGCCGTCGTTGAAGGATCCTGAGCGTCGTAGTGATGTGTAAGTTTATCATTCACTGTATTTCTGATGCAATTGATGATTATAACTGGTCCGATTAGCACACCTCGAAATCGTATAAATAATGATAGTTCCCGCTCACACGTCATGAGTACTCGATGCGCTTACTGGTTGAAGAAGCTTCTTTTCAGGTTTGTCAGCGTCTTAGCAGATCCTGGGGTCCCTACCTGGTTGGTACCCAATTCTCTGGTAAAGTGGATACTACGTCTCGGCGCACGAGGTTTTGTCGATAAGGTTATGTCAGTAATGACCGGCTGCACTGATGATCCAACGTGAGTGATCAAGGGTCAGGGTTTCCTCTCGTGAGCATAGAGAAGTTTCGTTCTTATTAAGTTGTTATCGATTGGCTGCTACTTTGTTGGTGTCAGGCATCGTTACGCTGTACGAGTAGCTGAGAGATATGAGGAACTGTACTGGAAGTATGCCTATTACGGTTTCTATCCACCAGAGGCTGTAGTGTCCAGGAAGGCTCGAGAGCATCTGTTCATGAAAAGGCATATTAAAAGCATATGTGAGTATAGGCACCCAATACTACATAGAATTGTCTCATGTCAGGCGGGCAACGTGGCGACGGGCCGCGTAAGTCTGCTTGCGTCGATGAGAAAACCCCAGCGGCTATGAGTGAGGTATCTCGTGGTCGACCACCTTTGGATCCTACAATTAAGAAGCGACGAGAAGGCTCGACTGCAGTTGGTCTGAGGCCTCGAAAAGACATGGGACATCGTTCGTCTACTAGTACTGATACAATGCTAGTACAGAGTAAAATGTTCTCGTTGTTGAAAGCATTATTCATCATTATAGCTGTGTTTTGGGCAAGACCTTTGTTAAAGTCGATGACCCTCTTGTTCGACAAGCATTAATATTAGTACTCCGATTCAGCTGTCGAACTTCATGTCACACATTTGTCGTCACGTTAGGAAGCACTTCAGAACACAATCATTATCTTTGTCATTTTCTGCTCACTCTTCTCACATCTCATCAACACTACCAAGTCACTCTGGAATCGATCGTCACTATCGATATTCCTCTGGACTGCAGTCTGGTATTTCGCAGAACTAGAGCGAGCTATGTCTCGTGCTCTTATCATTCTTGCTGGCGTCCGCGGCCTATGCACTATCATATTCTATGTGCTTATTCGCCACAATGAGGCGATCTATTCTCTCCCGTCTGAGTCATCGTCTGTTATCGGTAGTATAGGTAGCCATCCTCAAGCACTGTAAATCATTGACTGCTATATGCTGGGGAAGCTAGTCCGGTTAGATTGCTATTATGTTCTCCATAGTTTGATTGTTTCCATCCGTTAATTGAATATGAGTTAGTCTCAGTAGTACATCAATGACCATCGAGAACGCTCATGTAACCATAGTGTCGATGTCGTACTACGACTGCATACGGTTAGTTTAACCGTGATTGACCACGTTACTACCACTACGACTGATAAGTACGTCCATCAGCCTATCAGCGGTTGAGCGTGTTCGGATCATTTTGGACCATCTATTCTCACCCTGTCGTGCAGTAAAACCATCAAACTTACGTTTATCCAATTCGTACTGTCAATTGCGTAGTAACCGACCACAACACTACTCCTCCTGTTGACGGAGGCAGTACTGGCTGCTTGTTCTCGGTTCCTTATTCGATGTCTACATACTAGCGAAAAAGTGAGATAACCAGATTGTGTTGCACAGTGCGCGGTTCTCGAGGGTCGAGGAGCTGTTGCGATCAGTCCTCTCTGAGTCTGCTGACATATCACTACTAGACTCAACACTAGTCATCAGAGAAAGTAGCATTTCGTTAATGGAAAAGCTAGAGAACCAAGGTCATCAGAAGTGTGTTATCTAGGACAACACAATTGGAGACACAGTTG
>NW_003213492.1:0-713 GCF_000006405.1 Perkinsus marinus ATCC 50983
GGATGTGTCGGTCGGTCGGTCATGCTAAAGATATTTTTCTTTGTTATTCAGCATTTCTATTTCGGTTCGGTGGTGAAGTTAGATAAACCAGATTCGAATTTGTGATTTTGAGTAAAAATCTTCATAGTGAGGCGCAAAGATACCATTCGAGGTTGAGTTTCGTAAGATACGGATCATGTCTAGTTGCGACCTCTTTTCCTTAATGTGAGGGGGGACGTAGTAGGAGTATATGTAATCGCTTTCCTCACCTGGTGAGCTCAGAAGAGTTTCCTATACAGTGTTGGAGTAGGAATATATGTAATCGCTTTCCTCACCTGCTGAGCTCAGAAGAGTTTCCTATACAGTGTTGGAGTAGGAATATATGTAATCGCTTTCCTCACCTGTTGAGCTCAGAAGAGTTTCCTATACAGTGTTGGAGTAGGAATATATGTAATCGCTTTCCTCACCTGCTGAGCTCAGAAGAGTTTCCTATACAGTGTTGGAGTAGGAATATATGTTCAGAATTCCCACACTATCACCACCACATGTAGTTGACCATGTACATATTTTCCCACACTATTGCTGTTTCTTACGGCCCTACAGAGGATTTCTATGCATGTCCGGTTCGGCGTCGTCGTCGTCCTCTTTTTTCCTCCCGGGAAACCTCACAGTATCGTCAACTACAGTCCGACGGGAACTAGGTCCACCTCATCCAGCTAAACGCATGCGGTCAA
>NW_003199371.1:0-1017 GCF_000006405.1 Perkinsus marinus ATCC 50983
TGCCGTTGTAGGTCAAGGTAACCAAGTCCCCAGGCTGGATCTCCGCCAGAGGGTTGAGGTCTTCGGGCTCAACAAGGTGAGCGTGTGCTAGCAAGAACTTGATTCTGTTGTACCAGTCATCAAAGCCCATAGAATGCTCGTCCTGGAGGATGTACACAGAGCTCGCCTTCTCCGCTAACGGGAACGGCCACGCGACGTAGCAAGCACCGGGACTGAACGAGTAAATCACAGACTGGCTACTGGGACGCCTTGTTTCGGGTTCGCCACTCAGCGTGAAGGCAAAATCGAGTTTGTGGTCCTCGTACACATAGTAAGTCATAGTGAAGTCTCCGTTCTCGTAGACGTACTTGCCAGCGTCCTGAGCCACCGTGATGACCAGAGCCTGAACAACTAGTAGCCAGGGCAAGGCGGGGTTTCTCATGAAAAGAGAAGAAAAGTGATCGAGGAAACTCTGGAGGAAAAAATGACCAGCAGCCTGATGCTCTGATCTTCTCAGCGGGAGATTTTGGTCGATTTAGCGCCAATAACTGGCTGCCAATGAGGTTCAAGGAGGCAATTTCACCCGCAGAGAAAGAGACACTCAATGATTTAGCCTAGTTTCAGCTGTACTTGCGCCTTGCGAGCTCGCCGCGTGCGGCACGCGGGAAACTAGCGCCGCTGGCGCCCTGGCGCCGCCCCAGGCTGGCGCCATAAGTCGCAGTGTCGCGGACGTTTCCCTGGAAACGAGTGAGGGTCTTTCGTCGAGCCCGTTGGTCAGTAAACGGATTACAACACGATCACTTAGAAAACTAAAAGAGCATTTAAAGCATGGGTGTTATGCTGCCATGGGACGAGAGACTCGTCGAGAGTGGCCAATCCGTGTTGGCGATAAACTCCATCAGCTGAAATTATGCCCGTGGGATATCACGGTGGGACTCGCCCACTCTCCGTTCACTGATCTCATTGAGCTCAGCGCATACCGGCGTATCGTCGGTGACGGTGCCGACACTATCCGACCGACGAGTAAATGTGGCCAAA
>NW_003201134.1:0-1538 GCF_000006405.1 Perkinsus marinus ATCC 50983
ACCAGTGTTTGAATATATGCTCGCTTTGCTCAGCTGAGCTTAGGAGTTTCCTCACTAACTATGGAAGTCCATATGTGATTCCGGGTAGAAATGGACAGGAATCAACAATAATCTCGCAAAATTTCCACAGAATTTCCACCAACACATGTGGTTGACCATGTGCATATTTTCCCCCCACACTGTTTGTAACAGATCTCCCATTCCTCACCTGTACCAGCTGACGGTCGCTCCCTCGGGTGTGGTCACACCGTCGGCATAGCCGTGGCGCATGATGCGCTCATGAGTCATCCAAGTCGTGTGCAGCCTTCTTACGTCGAGTGAATCTCCTAAAGGCTCCGGGCTTAAATGAACGGGATCATAAGACTCCTCGAAACCCTCCTGATATCTGCTTTTCCAGAACTGTCACTAAAATTTCGCACCACTTAACTCACCTTGCGAGATGGTCTCGAATGATCGGTTCCAGTTGGGAAGCTTGAGGACTGCACACCTCAGCCACGAGCATCACAGCCTTCACTGTAGGGTCCAGGCGGCATCGGAGGTAGTCTACCCAAACGTCAGAGGTCAGTCGTCCGAACGCACTGTATATGATACGACGCAGTTCCTGATCGAAGGTGTGCAGAGAGCATCTACGTCGGACTGTTCCCTACACTTTTATCAACTTCAAGATCGTCTACCCATCTGTTGATAGGCAAGTACTCCTTCGCTTGGAACGTAAGACCAGTGTCCCTGAGGGTATCAATGACCCCACCGGGCACTCGGCTCACCTCAGCTCTCCAGCTTCGACCCACTCTCCCCTGTCAATCCACGACCATATAGATCGCCAGTCGCCGCCAGACTGCCGGCAATTCTTCTGCTCTACCTCGATGGCTTCGACATCGGAGGCATCCTGAGATCGGGAAGTAGCAGGGTAGGGTCGGAGCTACGGGGGCTCACGACGATGCTTCCAGTGAAGAGCTCGCAGAGGGAAGAATCGCCCCGTCTGAGTACAGCACAACAGCCTTGGAGAGATTCGCAGGCCTGACAAAGTGTCATTGTTTCTCGTTATGAGAACGTGAGCTCTTCCTCAACATTATAGCCCGATTAGTTCAGCTGGATAGAATGTCTGCCTACGGAGCAGATGGTCGTAGGTTCGAATCCTGCATCGGGTACTTTTCCATCTCACCTTCCTCGTCCAAGAGTTCTCTATCCAGAGAGTAGTCATCGCTAATTCCCTTCCCACCTCCTCACAACGATCTCGATCAACCACCCGGACCTCTTTCAACGAGTAACTAACAACGCATGTCCGCAACCCTACAGAGTCTCCACTTCATCACTCGTGGAGCGCAGGGTCATAATTTCCCCTCTCCAACTTCGAGTGGATTCTGCCAGTCTCTGCACCCGGCGTGAGCAAGTCTGCTGAAGCGTCTGCCATGTCCACCACCTGCATAGATTCCACTCAACAGCAGCCCAGTATCAAGCCTACCATTAGGCCCCATGGGCTCTCCTGGATCGGCACGAAACAAACATCGAGGCCTCTGTGGCAGCCTTGCCGTAATAGA
>NW_003209100.1:0-1221 GCF_000006405.1 Perkinsus marinus ATCC 50983
GTCTGATGCATGGTATAGGCCGTAGCGGGGTTAGGGGATAGGGGTTGCTCTAGAAGATCGTAAAAACTACTAGGCAGACTAAACTGTTAACTAAACTGTTTGGTAGTCTATTAGTTTCCACAAGTATACATACTTATAATACTCGTAGAAAATAGAAGCAAGTATGCTCGTTGAATGTTAGTAATACTTTAAAAGTATTAATTTCATAGTCTACTAATAAACGAGCACTAATCGGATAAATCCTTTGAAGATGACTCAATTGCATTCGGGTATTGTAGCGGTTGAGAGTAGGCTTAGTCTTACGATTCACTGAGATTCACTTCGTGTTGTGCCGATTCGTCTCCTCCTATTCTATTTCTATCGCTATTGATAGCTGCTCTGAGTCGCTATCGTTGTGCGTGTATTATACAGTAGTCGTGTTCGTCGTGGGAAGATTACGACAGACCTGTCAGGATATCGCAGCTGTACAACCCAAAGCAGCTGGCAGCAGTCTGATCCTCCGTCTAACTCGATACCTAGTCGCCGATGCTATCCGTCTTGCGGGTGAGGGGAAAGGGAGGCCAACGATTATTCTCCATCGCATTCTCGTTATATTGGCTTGCCGTGGTCATTAATGGAAATTACTGTTGTGGGAAAATATGCACATGGTCAACTCCATATGTTGGCGACAATATGAAAATTCCGAGGTTATTTTAGGAAGTACACATTGGTTTCTGTATAATTCGTATATGAACTTGAATAACTAGTGAGGAAACCCCTGAGATCAGCTTAAGAAAGCGAGCATATGTTTGCTAACACTGCAAATAACAGTTGAACCGTTTCAATAGGGAGTCTCTTGAAAGGGTTGTGATTATGATTCATATTATGAATTATAGTATATTCATTAGTTAAATTCATGTGACATGAATCATGTCCATATAATGTATGTTCAGAACATACATTATATGGAAATGATAATGTTAGAAGTCTGAAGGCACATGGAATGTTTAGAACATAATGTTCTACAAAGTTGGTGTTATAGACAACTTTCCTATCATTTTGTGCTCGCTAATATAGAGTCCCTACCATCTCCCGCTGAATAGGAGTCCTTTCCGTATAAGGTATCCCATCACTCGTGAATGAGGTCCCAAAGGGTTCACCTTGTCTCCTCCCAGTCGCCACTGGTATGGCTATCACTCTGGTCCTCCTAGCAGTTATGAAACGACAGCGAGCGGCTCATCC
>NW_003215454.1:0-858 GCF_000006405.1 Perkinsus marinus ATCC 50983
GCCGTAGTACTATCCGTGGAATGGCTAATGAGATGAGTTACAACCGACATGTAGCTTCTGGAACCGTTTCACGAATGTTGAGGGGTGTTGAATTCCATGACGGCATTAAATTAAACTCCTTAACTTTCAAATTAACCGGGTATAAAATCAATTTTGTTGGTATTTCTTTAAAGCCATGGGTAAAATGTTAACGAAAAGGGTAAAACATTAACCAAATGGGTAAAAAATTAAATTTGTCGGTAAAATATTAATTTGACCTGGAAAATGGCGTAGATCTCGATTGGAGTTGGTATTCTTGCTCGTGAAGTCGAACGTCAACAGAGATTCTTAGCAAACATAGATGTCTTGTACTTGGCTATGAGTTGGCAATGGAATGGTATATCCCTGATATTACTCCCCGCTCTAGTACCTCCCTCAACCTTAATATCATCACAAACATCTTCTGCTTGATCCCGGGCCCTTAGAGCCGCCCTTTGAAGCTGTTCGAGCATGGTCACGGGCTACTACTATCGGATGATGACATGGTGAGGTAAAGAACTACTCTACGGTAAAAACCTATCAAGCACTCACAGGGAGTAGCCTCTAGCATAGACATAGGACGGGTATGATAGATGACACGAACCACGACATAAATTATCATATGCCCCGACCACTCTAAAGAATAAGTCGTAGCATAGGTTTCGTTCGGAACCGGATATGCCCGCGATGGGCTCATATAGAACATTCCTTAGGTAGCTAGCTGGAGGTCCCGGGTTCAATTCCAACATCCTCCACTTTTTGTGTTTCAGAGCAACTCGCTTGTAAGACTGTGCGATACTTACTGCGTTCGCTGTGAGAACTTTCTCATGATCACCACTG
>NW_003211065.1:0-1064 GCF_000006405.1 Perkinsus marinus ATCC 50983
TATTGTGGAGGGAGTTAGGAAGATCCTCCGGCCCGGTGGGATCGTCCTTTTCCGCGATTATGGCAAGTACGATTTGGCGCAGTTGAGATTCTCTAAGGATAAGGGTCGGGCAGCAACGGCATCGCGGTTGCCGGGAGAAGACGACTTTTATGTCCGTCAAGACGGCACTCGGGCCAAGTTCTTCACTGAGGACTCTTTGGTGGAGTTGTGGGAACGTCAGGGGGGCTTTCAGAGGGTCGAGTTGTTGACTCATAGGAGATGTGTAATAAATAGGAAGCAGGGGAAGGAGATGAAGAGGGTGTGGATCCAAGCGAAGTGGAGGGCCCCACTGGCCCCCGAGGGTAGTAAGGTTTCTCGCTAGTAGCATACCACTCCTTTGGTTACTCTCAGTGGTCAATTACTCACCTTTGAGAGGACGTCGCGTTGGCTTGTGGTTCTCATTGCAGTTTTGGATTTCACAGAGGCAGTGTGTTGTTAGGACTAGATGGGAACTTATTTACAACAGTTTGGGGGGGGGGGGGGTATGCGCATGGCGAGCTACATGTGTTGGTGAGAATATGGAAATTATGAGAACTTATTGGTTTCTGTACACGTCTATTCTAATTCGTGTGATGAAGAGGAGACTCCTTGATGCAGTTGAGGAAAGGGAACATATATTCCATATACTCCAACACTGACTTTGAATATCTCTCAAGTGTGAACGTTGCATATGAGGGCGGACACTGAGAGGGCGAAGTCCGTAGCCCTCATCCCATTGTCGAGTGATCCCGGGCGCACAGAGAGGAGAAGTCCGAAAATCTGCCCGAGTTCCCCCATTGTGGTGGTAGTCGGCAGGAGGCCGCATCACTGTGAACAGTGTTGGAGTATTGGAATATATGTTCGCTTCCCTCAGCTACTGAGCTCAGGAGTCTCCGAAGCTGATCATAGGAGTTCACATATAAACTAGAGTAGGAGTGTACACAGTGTGAACAGTAACCAAACCGTTATTACGCAAAGTAATATTTTCAACACTTTCAATTTTCGAGAATTCGAAAGTAAACTTTGAGTAATATCAACATGATAAC
>NW_003207514.1:0-1021 GCF_000006405.1 Perkinsus marinus ATCC 50983
CCAGAGATGGACAAAATCCTCTGTTTTCACAGCCCTAGGAGGCTTCCTGGTGAATAACACAAACTGTTCAGACATCAACAGGAAAACTTGAGCAGACAATTGAGTTCACGAAATTTGCTCAGTGGGTCTTCATAGCGTCCAAGACGGCCTCGCATAATTCTGCCTTTTCAACACAGTTAGCGACCTACAGCAAACTTACTCACGTCGGAGCTAGAAAAGATGACTTCCTACTTTAGTAGAGTCCACATTGAACAGCCGCAAAGCATGCTTCAGTTGCTTAACAGGCAGACCTCTGACAAGTTCATCATCCGTTTCTGAGGAAACATTCCCTACTGGTACCGACAGAGCTCGATTCCACTCACTCTCTCGGCAGCCGAGTTTAGCTTTCAATTTCAGCCACAGTGCAATGTCGTCGATCTCATTCTCGCGGGCCGAATGCTCCATACCGGAATACCTAAGCATTCAGTGGTGGTCGGCAAGGAATCGTTCCAAGAGGCGTACCAAGTTAGAGTGAGATTCTTTGCGCCGAGTTCACGAAGATGGTCTATAGTCTCCTGAGCATACTTAGGAAGGATAACTGGATCGCTGGTACCGTGGCATTGAATGACAGGAGTATCAACAGCATCAGACGCTAGCCGGAACCTGAAGAGGTCATCAACAGAGTGCTAACGGACTATGCTCACTCATCAGGTCGGAGAACACAGCCACTCATTGAGACGACACCACCGTAGCCACCCTGCTGCAGTCCAACCCAATAGGACATCGTGCCGCCTTGAGAGAATCCCGACAACACCTAAGAAGTATATCACCAACTTCAACACGCTTAACAATGTCGCTACTATGTCCTTCTTATCGATACCGGACTCCTCCACCTCCTTCTTTACCATAGCCTCTATCCTAGCAGCAGACTTCTCTATACCACGCGCCTTGCTATTCTCCTTGCTTGCGTCTGCCCCGAGGGCTTCAATATCATACCTTGTAGACCAATGTTGCGCATGCGTGCATTGAGATGTGCTCACCA
>NW_003201225.1:0-2345 GCF_000006405.1 Perkinsus marinus ATCC 50983
AAAATCCATTTTTTCCATCAGAAAATTCTCAAATTTTCCCCCACTCACAATTCCAAAACGAAAGACGTCAACAGAAGCGCCACAGTAGAGTTGATGAGAGCTTGCGGAGCTCCCACCGCGAACGCAGCCGCCAAACATAAACATAGTATCTATAGGAGGAGTATGCACATGGTCAACTACATATGTTGAAATATGAAAATTCTGGGGGGAAATTTCGGGAAATTCTTGGTTTTTTTCTGTATCAGGTATGTTGGAAAATTCGTATAATTTGTGAGGAAAATTTTGGAGAAAGCGAACATGTCTTTATCTAACACTGAGAGAAAATATGCACATGGTCAACTACATATGTTAAAAATATGAAAATTCTGGCAGAAAATTTTGGGAAATTCTTATTGGTTTCTCTACGTTTCTACCCTAACCCTTGACTAAACTACTGTAATTAGCGAGGAAAGCAAACATATATTCCTCCAACGTCGACCTAGTGAGCCACATAATAGGATCACACACTCACCTGTATGAACCCAGATTGGACCAAAACTAGAGTAACGGTCGGGAGCTCCTCCGAATCACCAGTCTGAAATCATAGCCTATAGTTGAATAGTAACTCGCTGAGATATGGAAGTCACCATCGCCATGATGTCTCCATAGAGGTTGTATTCAGATCTCTTCCTAGCCTTACCGAGAACATCATAAGCTCTGTCGTATCTAAAATGACCATGCCGAGAATCAAACCGGCTACCTTTCGATTACGCCTCTTTCTCCCGCCGCTCGTCCGACTCAGCTGATAACTTCTTGTAGTTTTGATAGATGTCAATGTGCTGGGCGTCTCTATCCACTTGCAGCACTTGATAATAAGTAAGCGTCGTTGTCGTGAATGCATAATAATACATACCCGCGATCACAATCATTGCCAACTAACACGAATATTGATTTGCACGCATGCACACGTAAGATTCTCCAAAACTATCGACTTTATCAACCACATCATTCCTCTTCGCTATCGAAACTCAGTCCGATTACAATGAAGTTTCACCACCCTAGTGATATAAAAAACACTAGTGAAAAATATATTCCACGACTACTGATGCATATCACCGCGAATAACATCGCGTTTTTCACAGAGTATTAGGACGCCACTTCACGTTAAACGGGTTGTGAAACTCCAATCTTCTATTGATCGAGACACCAGGGCAGCAAAATTGAACGAAATACTCAAGTAGTTACTTGCAGATTCACGTATTCCAAGGGCTAACAGTGTGGAGGGAAATTTTGCACATGGACAACTACATGTGTTGATGACAATATGAAAATTCTACGAGTAAATTTTTTTTCGGTTTCTGTACACTTTTACCCCGATTTCATGCAAAAACTTATATCGAATAGCTTTGAAAACTCCCTTTCCTCAGCTGAGGAAAGCAAACATATAAAGTCCTCCAACATATTTAGTCCTCCAACACCGACAAGATCCACGATTTTTTTCAACGATTTCGAGAATCCATACATTTACTAGACATATCCGCTCGATTCATCCAGTAAACCCCAAAAATAATATATCACTAAAAATTATATCACAGAGAGCAATTTTAATGGAGTTTCACGCCCTGTTTTACGTGAAGTGGCGTAAAACTCGGTGAAAAACGCGATTTTATTCGCGGTGATGTGCAGTAGTCGTGAAATATATTTTTCACTAGTGTTTTTCATATCACTAGGCTGGTGGTGAAACTCCAAATGTTATTAAATGTTTCCCATAATCTCTGAAATTCACACATAGTTGCATTTATCTAGTTTATCTATTTTTCCAATTTTATTTTTCCCCCACCCCAAAATTACTACCATCACATTCGGGCGTCTCTCCAAGTGCAACCTCTGTCGCTGTGATTTCCTACCAGGCTGATCGAGCCCGAGGAGAATCCTGATGTAAATTCTGATTGAAAAATGAGCAATTCAAATGAGCTCACTTCACCAGAGGCACCATGCAAATGAATGGCAACAACACAGCGTCCAGCGGACAAGTAGAGATGACCATAGAAAATGTTGTGGGAGAAAAAACTAAAATGGAAAAATATGCACATGGTCGACAAACACAAAGTTCTGAGAGAATTTTCGGGAAAATTCTTGTTGGTTTTTGTACATTTCAACCCGATTGCGTACGAAAAAATGAGTAGAATTTCGGAGAATTTTCCGAAATTTCTTCGCAATTTTCATATTGTCGTCAGCACACGTACTTGAACAGAAGTATATTCGTAAATACATTAATGAAGTTGTCACCCATCGTGTTGATAATCCTCTCGAAAAATTGATCCTCTCTAGTAATCTAGTAATCCTAGTAATCCTAGTAATCTAGT
>NW_003214834.1:0-1293 GCF_000006405.1 Perkinsus marinus ATCC 50983
CCCGTCAGAACAATTCTGAGGTTGATGTTATCGTTCCTCACTATACCTTCCAGAAACCTATTTGGTGGTTGAGGTCGGGAGTGAATAAATGATATTCACGACTATGGACATCAATTTTGGGGTGCTGATCGAATGGAGAAATTGATTTCGAGGACAAGGACATCCATCTCGGGTTGCGAATCCGATGATGCAGATTTACACTATGCAACAGCCGCGCATACTGCTGGAAGAGTAATGTAACTCCGCAAGGCATTCAAATTATTTTCTACTTGTTTGCTACTGAGTTACTAAGTATTCACTGTCTGGGAATTCAATATTATTTCATTTAGCCGCTGAGAGCTTCACCCTAGGATCAATTATTATGAACCAAAATGCCGAACAGCTACTCAGTGGAGTAGACGCGCTATAATATCGCACCCAGTTAGCGATCTGAATAGCACTATCTCCTTAGGATGATATACTCGGAACCCAACGATTGAGTTGAATTCCTCGTACAAGCCCTAGGATCTACAGTAAATGTACAACACTTATATTGCAGATATAATATATACGACCCGAATACGTTAGTACACCTTCAACACAACAATGATCGACACCAGTACACCAATAGCATGTGCCACATCACGAGTGCGCCTCAACCTCCTTGGTCTTAGTGCTCCCTTGTTGTTCAGGCTCCGGACCTTCTGGATCGACGACGCTCTCAGAATCTGATATGACTGCTGTCTCAGCGAGGTGAAGAATAGTCACTTTTACTGTCGACTCCGGCCTGTTGTTGATCATTCGGCCTCTCTGCTGCACCAGGCTCGGGCGCATCCCGATCTACCAGAAGTATAGCGGACAAACCTGACTCGTATATGCTACTGGAACGGGCATGGTTCATTGTTGACTTTCGGGATATCAACTCGAATACTGAACCCGGTGGCTTAGCACCTATGGGGCAGTTATCAACCGCCGCAACAGATGCAGCGACAGTTACCTATGGTTATATTAGTATTCGGAGTACTGCTAGTATTGGGGGTATCACTTGGACTCGGAGCATTTGTAGTAGGGCTTGGGGTGCCCGTGGTAGTGATACTAGTGCTTGGGTTGGTCGTAGTAATGGGAGTAGTAGTTGGAGTACTCGTGGTAGTAGTAGTGCTTGGGGTGCTCGTAGTAGTGCTACTTGGGGTACTAGTAGTAGAGGTAGTAGTCGTGGTAGTGTTGGTATCGACTACAGTATTGTTTTTACTATCAGCCTGAGGAGCGGGCTATCCCAGTATTCTTCTGGATGTGGTTGGTCATTATCACCAGGTC
>NW_003209746.1:0-1605 GCF_000006405.1 Perkinsus marinus ATCC 50983
CGAACATATATTCATACTCCAACACTGTATAGGAAACTCCTGAGCTCAGCTGCTGAGGAAAGCGAACATATATTCATACTCCGACACTGTATAGGAAACTCCTGAGCTCAGCTGGTGAGGAAAGCGAACATATATTCATACTCCGACACTGTATAGGAAACTCCTGAGCTCAGCTGATGAGGAAAGCGAACATATATTCATACTCCAACACTGTATAGGAAACTCCTGAGCTCAGCTGCTGAGGAAAGCGAACATATATTCATACTCCGACACTGTATAGGAAACTCCTGAGCTCAGCTGGTGAGGAAAGCGAACATATATTCATACTCCGACACTGTATAGGAAACTCCTGAGCTCAGCTGGTGAGGAAAGCGAACATATATTCATACTCCAACACTGTATAGGAAACTCCTGAGCTCAGCTGCTGAGGAAAGCGAACATATATTCACACTCCAACACTGTATAGGAAACTCCTGAGCTCAGCTGCTGAGGAAAGCGAACATATATTCACACTCCAACACTGTATAGGAAACTCCTGAGCTCAGCTGATGAGGAAAGCGAACATATATTCCTCCAATACTGATATAGATTATTTTTACCAAAAAATCTCCTATGAAACAGGCCCAGCGTCTCGTCTTCGGAATTTATCACTATTCACTATATCCAGGAGCCGATCAAAGTGCTCTGATTTCCGAGTCCAAGTTCTCGGAAACGCCGCTTTTCCGAGCTCGGATGAAATCTACGAATTAAAGTGCGTTCAAAATTCCAAGCTTTTTTCCGAGTTCGGAATCCGTGTTACTCGGTTCCGAGGAAAGCGATTTTCCGATTTTCGATTAAAGTGCTCTGATTTTCCGTCCGCGGGTGCGGACACTCGACCCGGATTGTGCGGACACTCGACCCGTTGTGTGCGGACACTCGACCCCGGTAGCCCAGCGCGCGCAATTCGTTAGAGCGATGGGTTGGGTTTCTTGGCGAAACCGGCGCGGGATCCACTCAGTGTAATGTTATTTTAATAGACAAATCACTAACATATTGACTGAGAATCGAAATGTTGGTTATCCTGACTCAAGCCGAGTTGCGTAGCTCTCCATTCGTCAGTTGTATTCAGTACGGCAGTAGATGACTGATGGCGTGCAGGCTAGACACTCTATCATCCAACGAGTTATGAGCTTACGTGCAGTTGAATGGTTCACCATCGGTACTCGCAAGCATCTTGTTAGGATTGGACTTTGCAGTCTTCTTAGAGATGGCTCCTCTTCAGATGTAGGCAGTAAGATTGCTTGAAGTTCTTACTCCTACTAGCATCTATAGTATAGATGCTGATTTCCGGCGTCCTGCGAAGTGAGCCATAGATTAGTTTCCGGCGTGAACTTCACATGAGCGCGTGAGCAGTGCTAAATACCCGTGTAACGAGGTTAGAGCAGACAATTGGAATGTGTTGTGACTCAGCTTTCGTTCTTGTCGAACTCTCCCATGTTGAAAGTGATCTTCTTCACCATCCTCCTGGTCATCGGTGTCATGGTCCATGGTCGTGATGAAGTTCCTCCACCCCACCGGAGACCCCATGTCCTTCGAAGATTGTCCGATGGGAAATCTATGCTTCCC
>NW_003201368.1:0-1151 GCF_000006405.1 Perkinsus marinus ATCC 50983
GAGCATCCAGTATCAAGAACTGCTATCACTGTGATGTCACTACGAAAACATATTTCGAAGGATGTCCCACATCACATTCATCTTCCACTCACTACCTACCTTCATCCGTTTATTTGGTGAGTCATCACTGTCCTCATCACGACTTCTTTTACCTTTACCTTTTCCTTTTCCTTTCCCTTTTCCTCCTTTACTATACCAATGTCCTTTACCCCATGGTCGCCATTCATACCAACCATTTCCTTCAGGGTGGCTGAAAGTGGGGAATTATACCTATTATTCCCGGGAATATTCCCAGGGAAGGGAATTAAGGAATTATTTTGGGGAATAATACCTGCATTTTCGGGAATTATGTAAAATAAAAGCCGAACAACGATGAATCTGTAGTTCCTTAATGGATTCTGAGGTTGTTGTTGTAACTAGTGGGCTCCAAAAGACCACGAATATGTGCCTGACTCACCTGTTGTGTATAAACGACGACGTCGATCGATCGGGCGCGCGCTCATGACAATGCTCATGTGTAGAACTCTCTTATGTCGGCTTCGTTCCTGATCACCTCACGATGATTTGATCATCTTTGTTCGATCGGCCTCAGCTATTGTGACTCTCGTCATGCCTCAAAGGTGCAATCCTGAGAACCTAGACCCAAACCAGCACATAATGGAGTACCTTGCCAACGACGATGATGGAGAGCCAGTGAAGAACTGGCGGTGTGTCTTCATAAGAGGACCGGGTGAACCGAAAGTACACACACAACACAACAACTGAGACTTCTGTTCCCATAAACGCAATTCAATTCGATTCACTTCCATCCAATTCAAGCTGATTTAAGTCTTATTGTGGACCAGAGGCCAATCGCCCTCTCACAACAATGCCACTAGCAAATACTGCCAAAAATTACTACGGCATCCAACCAGCCTGGCTCATACTATCGGCTGTCTTGGGTCCCAGTGTGTTAATGCACTAAGAAAGCTTCTTCCAATGCGGACGAAGCCATCCAGCATAACGGCGCTCTCAGAGAAATCCACGAATCCTAGAGCAGAATGCAGAGTACGACAGTGACGAACCCGAGGTGAGAATTTCTTCCTCGGTGGGGTAGCATGTAAGTGGTGGCAGCTTGATCCCAGTTTCGGTCTTGTTAGAATTTACCATCC
>NW_003205170.1:0-2695 GCF_000006405.1 Perkinsus marinus ATCC 50983
ACTTGAAGTCAAAAGATCTATCGGCCACTCATCACTTCAGCGAGTGTGTGCTTGAGAGTATTTTGTCATCCCAGACTGATGGCTTGATGTTAGGCCACACAAGATACAAGATGGCATAACGGCCCCAATCGGCCGCTCAATGGGTTTCTGTAATCCAAGAAAAGGCTGCACACCGTCAATGATAAGGAGGAGGTAGACGATTACGAGCTGCTGACTTTCACACATCATGCCGATAGAGATGCCTTGGTCGAGTCTCTGTAGAGATCATTGAGGCGCGTCATGGTGGGGCGTTTGAGGAGGGGAGAGCCGTCCAGACCGACTCCTACGAAAAGAGATTATTTCTTCAACTTCTGCACGGCAGGTGGGCAATACCACAACTCGATTTTCTCGATCCCCGTTGCGCTTCAGCCGCCTGAAACTCGTCGGTCGCTATTCACGACGAGTTCCGGTGTTCGCCAAGTGAGCTCTTGAGCCTACTAGTACTCTCGTGTTTTCTGAAGCAGGGCGATGGGAGGCCTTCTGTGAATTCGGGACTGGATATCCTGTCAGAAAACAAACTATTGTTGGTTAGAAGCAGCTGGTTGACTTGTGAAGGGGATTCGGTCTCGTGAGAAATCCTGGATGTCAGCAACAACCAGGCGATGTGATTGTTGTACTCCGAAGAGTGAGCAACGGAGTAGGGCCGATGAGACTTGGGAGGATTCTCATGTACGAGATCCCAGTCGTCATTTTGTTTCTTTCCCAATGCTAAACTCTATAGAGCTCCTGCTTGATGATATATCGATTCCAACATTGGTAATACCAATGGTGTTGTCTTCTATCTTATAGTTTGGTACCTGCCCTCGAGGTCATCGCAGTGCTCAGTCACTGCGCTGGTACACAAAGCTACATTTGGGGTGTTGCTACATGAGGGGGTGCGATGATGGCGCTTGGAGAAGTATCACACTAGATTGAGTCGCTTAGTTGATAAAGAAAGCGACCCGTGCCCAGACGCCAATTGTGTATCCGACTTGAGACTCTTGATAGTCTCTTGGTAGTGTCCTCATAGGCTCAGTAGGCCTCTTTCGAGAGAGATGCCATGGTGTTCTGTACGCCGAATTGAAACTTCAGTCCTATGTGTCTCATCACAGTTGTCCGAGCCTGTTCCTCGCCAATAGTAGAGGATGACCTTGAACATGATAGATGAGCCGACCACAATCCCCAGACTTGCTGCGCTAGTTGGTAGTGTGTCCGAGTTGTCACTGCTACGGTAAGGTTGCGATGCTCTCCACGGCGCCATCACGCTGATAGTGCCAGTATATCGGTGATGTCACTGTGATAGAGGCTATGTCATAGTAGTGGATTCCAGATTGACTGCGGATCCAGCAGCCGAAGTTTGGCTCACTCATGTCAGTAGTTACCTTTCAAGACATAACAATCAAATGTCACAACTCAGTCAGGGCGTCAAGCGCCGTAGAAAAGGTGCAATGTTGACCATCGCAAGGGGAGTCCCAACTCCTAACCGGAAGACTTTGTCACATCACAGGTGGCCCGCGTAGTTGCTGACATTCATAGTAACACTCACCGTCTCGCCTCAGTGAGGTTGACTCGGCTATCATGAAGCCTCCATCATCCTTGTCTACAGACGTACCACCGAGTACATCTGGATGTTCTTGTAGTACCAAAACAGCCGTCCCTGAGTACGCACTATCACAGGCCGACCAATGTACGTACTTGATTGAGGCTAGCGTAGTCTGTTGGTAGCACTATTTTCGTATCGACTTTACAGTAGATACGGCCCAGGGCGAGGGAGCAACGACTCAGGTGCGTCCGGAACATGGACCCAAGCTGATGTAAGGTAAAGTCCTTTTAAGGACGATTCGCGACCTGACTACGCGTTAGTGGCTTTGATAGAGCCCTATGTGTGATGAGATCTTCTCAGAGGAACGACGACACAGTTCCTGTCTACTGCTTCGCTCGGAAGCTTCTCGGCTCTGCAAGTTCAGTCGACACCCACACAGCAACAGTCTTTCTCAAATGACCGAACGCTTCGGTCGCAAGATGTTATAGAAGAGTCAGCTTCAGGAAGCGAGGGAACTTTCCACCTCATGCGGAGGCAGACAGCCCTCGCTCAATCAGACGCGACGCCGCCATCGATTGTGTCAAAGCCTCTGCAATCGGCGACTAGTGCTAATGGCGGATTGAGGCATGAAGCGCAACGGTGAGCGACGCTCATCAGCTTTGGCAAGAAGCGTGCTATATCTCCCAGAGTGCATACTGAGTCACCGACACCATTGAAGCGTTCCAGGCGGACCTCGCCCTTGCATGATTCCGCTGCTGATACCTGCCACCTAGGCGAACATCCGATGCAGGCTGAGTCCCACGGTATTCACTCGTCGCTAAGTCCACTTTGAGGGAGGCGAACTTTTTTAGTGTCTAAAGAAGATGCCGACGTACCGTGTAGCACTGCCGCGAAAGTCCACTCCACAACTGATGCCAGTTGTGGAGTGTCCAGCCGTCTTGGGAACATAACTCCCACGGAAGCCTGCAGCGCACTGCTGATGTTGAAAATTGTCGAGAATAATGGTGCGCCTCTGGCGATGTCTTTTCTGCGTCATCGATTCCGAGAGTGCCCATCAGGTCTGATACCCTACCTCCGAGAGAGGTTTACCTCGGGGACTGATCCGTATCCATTGGTGGTAGTCTTGAACATGGA
>NW_003202681.1:0-1654 GCF_000006405.1 Perkinsus marinus ATCC 50983
TGAAGGAGGACATACACATAATTGCCCAAGCACATAGCTTCCCCAATAGTGAGCAGAATAATAATTCTACTTCTCACCCGAGTTGCCTTCTCGTGCTTCTCTTTCAGAGTATTAATACACTTCTCGAGGTATTCTCTTTGTCTATCGAACTCCTTCTGGTCACCGTCAACTGATGACAATCATTTCAACCGACACCCTAGGATAAGCCAGACGACTCGTCGATACCCGCTATGGACAATACCAATCAGAAATATATTTGCCACATAGGGCCGCTATGCCAGAGGACTATACCATATAGAAATCTATTCGCCTAACGGGGCCGCTATACCAGAGGACTATATCATACACAAATCTATCCGCCGGGTGGGGCCGCTATGCCAGCGAGCTAAATCATTCAAAAGTTCATTTCTTGTATAGAAAATCTATTTACGTTCCCCTTAATGCTTTAGATTCCAATATCTTTCAAACACACACACACACACACACACACTCGGCCAAGGTTCACCTTTCCCGTCTCCCTCGAGATCCTCATCATTCATTTCCCCAGTTTCCCCGCCATTATCAGCTTCCTTTGTCCATTTGTTTTCCTCTAGGATAAGCTGATGATACATTTTTGTGATATTTTTCTTCAACTTCCGCGGGTCTTCACAGTCTCGATAACACTCCCTGATCGCCGTTTTCGAAACCTGAGAAAGATCCAAATGGGAAGGAGCGTGCATAAAGCGAAAAAGTCAAGGTCGATGTGAAAGCTGAATATCCTTGTTTCACTCGTGCCACGTTATTTCCCACGGACCGAGAATCGTGGCTCGCCTCTTTTGCTAGACGTCGTAAGTGCCGTTCACTTGCCATGCTGGATTTTATGTCTATAGCTTTGCCGTTCCTCATAGTAAGCGTTGATACGAGCTCTAGAAGCTCACCATCTCGTCATACTCAAACAATGAACAGGGGCATCATGCCCCTTCATAAGTCCTTCATCAGAATATCTTTTTCTCTTCTATTACTTTCATCACCATCACTTTCGCCTTTCTTCGTCGATGTTTTCCATCTTGAATCCAAAAGAAAATCTCTCGATAGAATATATCTCAAATGTAAGGATCATCCAAGGTAGCACATGACAAGATGCAAAATAGATCCGTACTATAACCACAAGTTATGAAATATTGGAGGCCTCAAGCCTGAGCCATCAGCCTAAGTTTGTGACCCTTACAATAAACAATCCCATATTTTGATATTGACTCGCAGTTTGCAGCACTACTCACACTCGGGTGGCCGAGTTGGTCAAATCATCATAACTGTGAGCATTACTATGATCATCATCATAATATGATGCCATAATGCTCATGAATCCGACTTTTATAATGCCATTATGTAAGTTATATCTAGGTTTCGTTAATAATCGATATTAGGTGCATCATATATCATACATCTGTGGTTCTTATATTCTAGTGCTACTGAAGGGGTCTCTTGCAGTCTCTGTTCCATCAAAAGCGAGCGACATCACACGCCAACACGTTGTTAATATTGAGCTCTCCCTTGTCGCTGTCGGGGTTAAACCGTTTCAGACTCATTGATACTCAAGTCATTACCATTGGGGTCTACAGGAAAGACAAACTTGTGTAGTGGAGTGAGGGAAGATTATTGTATCAAGTTATCA
>NW_003204286.1:0-875 GCF_000006405.1 Perkinsus marinus ATCC 50983
GGAGGTTAATCGTGGCGGTTCAACTTTCAACTTGGAGGTGGTATGCATCGGAACCTTGTGGGAAACCACGCATGATTTAAGTATTTTACTTATGAAGAGTTTCACAGTGAAAAGTTCCGCGTTGTAGTAGAGAAAATGAATGTAATCTTGCTGGACTTTTTCAGAGTTCAGGTTTACCTTATCTCACTCGGCACCGTCCTGGTGAATAGAATAATTGGTCGAAAATGTTGCCATGGATGACGAGGGTGATGGCTTCGGTCACAGCGACTCGGCTCACTCCGAGAGCCGGGAGTAGTGTGGCATTATGGAAGCGTTTGGCTGGGAAGGAGAGATTCGCCAAAGCTGGCACAGGTGAGATGAGTGTTCTGGTACTGTATTGCTGTACAGTTTGAATACTGGTGATTGCTGTATTCACTATCTTTTTCGCGGTGGGGGAGTTTCATCAGTTTTTCTGATTTCCTGGTTGGTGTATTTATCGACGGAAAAATTTCGTCGAATATGTTTTACTGTATAAATGCCATACGTAAAACTTTTACTTATGGCATTCATTGGCTGCATCTATGAATCAAAATCAACTCCTAAATACGGCAGTGCTATGTCAAAGCAGTTTTAGGGTCCCTCCAACGCTAACTCATGGTTTTGAGCCTCTCCATCAGAACTCCCACAACTTTTATGTGCTTCTGTGGATTCTGGCGATTCGCACGGCACTTTCAGTACGGAGCCAGCCAGGGCCAGAAGCTGTAGTGATGGTTGTGATGACCATGCGGGACATGGCGCAGACGATATCGAGAATATCGAGCGACAGAAGAAGTTAGCATAGTTGATTTTGCCGCATGCTTGATGGAGCCAAGGGTGTTAATGTGGTAGTTAGAAGT
>NW_003211378.1:0-972 GCF_000006405.1 Perkinsus marinus ATCC 50983
TTCGCGAGGCGTCGAGAGGAGATGTGTAGCTAGGCTCATAAATGCCATTTATCACGAAGTTCAACTGATTCGTGAAGTCGCACTCTCCTTCAGAGTCGTGCATGTGGCGGGTTCGGCTAATGGTCCTGCTGATTCTATCTCCAGATATCTCGATCGAATGGTCCCTGTCGAAGGTTCTACAAGCAGTTCTCTGGGTCAGCTCTTGTTGCCTCCACGCAAGGCAGGTCGGATCGAAATAGATCACGTGGTGGAGGATGAGAAGGATATGGCGGAGGCTGAGCGCTGCTGCTCTTGTGGAGAGCGCTGGTTCTTTGAAGATGGTGATCGTGTCATTCCGTTCGATCAGTCAGACGTGTGCTGTTTGCTGCGTGACTCACCTATCGGAGGATTCGTAGATGACGAGATCAATCTATCTCGAGAAGATCCAGTGATGGACATGGAAGTTTTGAGCAATTTTGACATCGGAGACTCTGGTGCAGAAGCAACTGTTCGAACTATCGACGCTATCTTCTCTGTCCGAGAGGGATTGTACACCGAGAGAAATACGGATCCCCCTAGGGAGCCGAGGTCGGAGGCTGTAGTGGAAACGGTGTCCCGATGGTCCTATGACCTTGACGCGGTCCTCCACACTATCAACATAGTCCGGGGAGTGATCGAGGTGCTGAAACAGAATGCCCGTGGTGCAGAAGCTGGGACGATTGGTTATGATTTTCATCGGCACTGGGATGAGCCCGCTATCTTCGCGGCAGCTCACTCGGCACAATATGGGTTGTCGCTCGTCGAATGTCCTCCCCCAGCGATTCCGACGGCTAATCCGCTACAGATCTACGGACCCGAAGGGGCCCCGCCTGTGGTGTGTTATCGTTCTGGGTTACCTAGTGGAGAATGCATTCTGCAACCGGTGATCCCAAAGCGGCTGTGTTCTTCCGGGATAAAATTGTATCCTCTGCTCATCGGGAGACGCTGCACTCT
>NW_003209995.1:0-1169 GCF_000006405.1 Perkinsus marinus ATCC 50983
GAGTTTCACCCGTTTGAGGTGGCATAATATTCCGTGGAAAAAGCGCTATGCAGTAGTCGTGAAATATATTATCGACTAGCGAAGTCTGTTCTTCAAATAGCGGGTGAAACTCCGATGCTTCTATGATGGTTTTTTTAGTACATAAGAGATTTCTTGACAATTATCTTGAGGAAAAAATCCCAAGTTTATCGGAGTTTCATGTGTGAAATGAAAAATATATTTCACAGTCACTGCGTGGCGCCAATGTCGGGTTTTTCACCGATTATTACGTCAACTCACTTGAAACGGGTGAAACTATGATATTCCGTAACTTGTGGTTATAATGCGAACCTACTTTGCATCTTGTTATAACGCAGCCTTGGATAATCCTTGTATTAGGGATATATTCTATCGAGAGAACTACATTTGGATTCAAGATGTAAAAAATTGACGAAAAAAGGCGAAGGTGATGATGATGAAAATGAGAAAAGAAGAAGATATTCTGATGAAGGACCCGAGGCGGCCGGAGAGGCGTTGGCCCGAGCCAATACGTGAGAACCGGTTCGGGGAAAATATACGACTTGGTACTTTTAGATGTAAATGGTTCATAGTTTACTAAGATTATAGATAATCATTAGAGTTTCACCGGTTCTATGTGAAGTGGTGTAATCCTCCACGGAAAAACGCGATATGAAGTGAATTGAAAACGCTTTGCGAATTGCACCGGACAGATCACCCCATTTCGCGTTATTCGCTGCTTACATGCGTTTTTCGCGAAGTGAGAGCCGACATATGATTCTCACTAGTGGCTTTCATATCACGGGTGAAACTTCATTTGCGTTAACCATCGCAGTGGATTGGAGTTTCACCTGTGATATGAAAAACACGAGTGAAAAACATAATTTCACGACTGGATATCGCCGCGAATATCGCGTTTTTCGCCGAGTTTTACGCCGCTCCACGTAAAACGGTTGAAACTCCATTACATAGCTGTTCAGATATGTATCCTTTATATCGCTATCACCATGCGGGGAAAAGATAGTCGCGGTTCTCTCGAATGGACAGGTTTACTTGGTTCCCCTCATTCACGATGGAGGAATCGAAAATGAAGGAGG
Source organism: Perkinsus marinus ATCC 50983 (assembly GCF_000006405.1). Classification (NCBI taxonomy): domain Eukaryota; phylum Perkinsozoa; order Perkinsida; family Perkinsidae; genus Perkinsus; species Perkinsus marinus. Next base: position 1,095 of record NW_003209995.1, read on the forward strand.
TGAGATTGTGGCACGAATGAATTTTTCGTGTAAGCAAACTGAGAGAGAGCGAGTTAGGAGAGCTCGGAGTACAGA
>NW_003213464.1:0-1071 GCF_000006405.1 Perkinsus marinus ATCC 50983
TATTCGAGACATGCTGGGTCAGAGTAGCTAGCGACTCCTTCATTCTAACAATCATGAGGCTGTATGAGATGAATAAAAGGGTCTCTACATTCGAAAATGCACACTCAGCAAAAGTTTCCTGAAAAATTTCACTCGCGGAAAAAATTGGAAACTTTCACGGAAATTTTCTGCGAAAGTTTCTGTGGAAAGTGTCTCAGACACCCTGCTGCATTTTAACGTGTCAAGCGCTGGCGTTGCCAGGCCCTTAACTAACTTGTTAAAGGAATGCAATTCCATGGGTCGGGTTCCACGGAAAGACATCAGTTTCGGGTTACAGTTCCGGCGATGCAGATTTACTCTGTGCAGCCCCAAAATCCATTTCTGAAGGGTATGGTAACTACCCACAGCATTGAGAAACCGCACTAACGGTTCATTGCAGCTATGTGAAATGCCATGCATGACACAAACGCATATTTCACGGCCCATACTTCACCTCAGAACTTCTGAGTCAGAAGGCATCTCGCTCATGAGATTGAGTCTTACTAGAGCTTCAGGATCTGAAGTTCAGAAGCTGTGTCGAAATTCATTATAGTTGAAAATCCATTATAAGCTGAGCTCATAACGGATTTCCGATCGGCGGTTATTTCGTCGTAACGAGATGTAGATGATACGAGCGGAGCTCGTCGCTACGCTCCGGAGTCGCGGCGCTCCCAAAATGCTGAGATGTTACGAGTATACAATTTATCTTCCGACTGACTCAATTGAGAGGGGTGCCCGACAACAAATTACGTAAGTGCAGGATTTGCATGACAAAGAGGGACAGAATCACATACGATGTGAAATCGAAATATCGGAAGAGTGAAATGACTTGGGAGTTATTCAGGGCAAGAGGTGATTCAACCGAGTGCACTGCATACGTGGAGAGGATTTTTCTGATGCGGGAGCATACGACTGAGACCTGTAGAAGAAGTATAAGAGTGTGAATATTTCACGCACGATTATATTGAGCTAAAATAGAAGTATTAATTTTCCGGTATTTTAGTGAGACACCCCATGCCTAGTCTGCTCGCGTGATTTGATGTATGAGTCCCA
>NW_003206291.1:0-1866 GCF_000006405.1 Perkinsus marinus ATCC 50983
GTGATCCTAGTGCCCTACTCGGTTGAGTGACCTCGGTGGCACTACGGATCGCTAGGCCTGGGCTCGAAGACTTGACGTTCATGCAGCCTAGTTGGCGGAGTGGTAGAGTTCAGATCTACCATCAGCGCCACCCAGGCTCGAATCCTGGCACCGATATGCGCTAGCCAGGTCGTCAAAGAACGTCAAGTCTCCGATACCCCTCTCCCGATCTCCTGTGCACAGGCGGCTTCATGGGGAGTACCGTTCAGGTACGGAGAGTGAAAGAGCCATAACAGGAGAGAGCCTGAAAGCCTAGTACGATCCCGACGTCTGTCGCGCGAGCCAGAGGCGAGCGCAAGGAGTTGTGTTATCACAGTTTCATACGCACCGCAGAGGATATGTGTTAAGTGAACCTCTCATAGGGTATGATATCAGTTTACTGATGAACTGGAGTGTTCATGTAGTTATCGAGGCCGTGCCTCGAGTTTCTTTACCCAACCCAACCCGCCCGTGCAGGAGAGGCCTGTGATCCTAGTGCCCTACTCGGTTGAGTGACCTCGGTGGCACTACGGATCGCTAGGCCTGGGCTCGAAGACTTGACGTTCATGCAGCCTAGTTGGCGGAGTGGTAGAGTTCAGATCTACCATCAGCGCCACCCAGGCTCGAATCCTGGCACCGATATGCGCTAGCCAGGTCGTCAAAGAACGTCAAGTCTCCGATACCCTCTCCCGATCTCCTGTGCACAGGCGGCTTCATGCTCAGGTACAGCCGTTGGTGCGCACCACTATCTCATGTGCTTGCCTTCAGCGTCTTGTGCAAACTAGTTGGAGCTTCACATCGAGTGGCCGATTCAGGATGCGTGAGCGGAATCCGGATTGCTCAGGTACAGCCGTTGGTGCGCACCACTATCTCATGTGCTTGCCTTCAGCGTCTTGTGCAAACTAGTTGGAGCTCCACATCGAGTGGCCGATTCAGGATGCGTGAGCGGAATGCGGATTGCTCAGGTACAGCCGTTGGTGCGCACCACTATCTCATGTGCTTGCCTTCAGCGTCTTGTGCAAACTAGGTGGAGCTTCACATCGGATGCCCGATTTCGTTGACGTAGGATGGATGAAGAGGAAGTGAGGTTAATGTATACCCGATGCAGGATTCGAACCTACGACCATCTGCTCCGTAGGCAGACATTCTATCCAGCTGAACTAATCGGGCGATGTAGCTAGTCACTTTGATTGATATTAAAGTTGAATACTCTTCCGAAATGGTTTAGGCGGTAATTGGTCAATCCGTCAGGATACGTGAGCGGAATTCGGATTGCTCAGGTACAGCCGTTGGTGCGCACCACTATCTCATGTGCTTGTCTTCAGCGTCTTGTGCAAACTAGTTGGAGCTTAACATCAAGTGGCCGATTCAGCATGCGTGAGCGGAATTCGGATTGCTCAGGTACAGCCGTTGGTGCGCACCACTATCTCATGTGCTTGCCTTCAGCGTCTTGTGCAAACTAGGTGGAGCTCCACATCGGATGCCCGATTTCGTTGACGTAGGATGGATGAAGAGGAAGTGAGGTTAATGTATACCCGATGCAGGATTCGAACCTACGACCATCTGCTCCGTAGGCAGACATTCTATCCAGCTGAACTAATCGGGCGATGTAGCTAGTCACTTTGATTGATATTAAAGTTGAATACTCTTCCGAAATGGTTTAGGCGGTAATTGGTCAATCCGTCAGGATACGTGAGCGGAATTCGGATTGCTCAGGTACAGCCGTTGGTGCGCACCACTATCTCATGTGCTTGTCTTCAGCGTCTTGTGCAAACTAGTTGGAGCTTAACATCAAGTGGCCGATTCAGCATGCGTGAGCGGAATTCGGATGCTCAGGTACAGCCGTTG
>NW_003203298.1:0-1541 GCF_000006405.1 Perkinsus marinus ATCC 50983
GGGAAGATCCAGAGAATCAACTTCAGAACCAACCTTAAAGCCTTACGTGTGACGCGCCCGCGTTCAGGCAGGAATAACAGACAACACGCATGCACAGACCATGATTCGCACGAAGCAATATAACAGCCGTAACACAGTAGAACCGTAATGAAATGATATCATACTAACGGTATAGCATAATCACACGTTAGCAGGGCTTCTGTTCGCGCGCGTATGCACGAGTCTCGCTCGCCCATTATTCGTTGCATGAAACGGCTCGCAGCCCTCAGGCTGAGATGGATAAGATAAGAAGCCTTATTACCTATTATGGCTATCCCAAGTGTTGTTGAGTCAACCAATGCGGGTGTTACTACTAACATGGTGGAGAACCCGCTGGCTGAGCTCCTTGAAGTCCTCGGTATTGCTGAACCCTCACTACTACTATGGTTATCTGCCGCAGAGTTAGAGACTGCTATGGAAGGCCAACCTCTTAGTAAGAAGGTCTATCTACGACGTACCCTGTTAGAGGCATCCTCCTCTATCGTGCTATCCCTGATTGACGTATCGAACTCAGACATGATAAGGCTTATGAAATAGTCTCGTGAGAAGACGAGAGACTGGAACCCACAACCGGGGAGACGCCCCCCCGCTCCCCCTCGCCGCGTCACGTCACCATAACGTGCCGTCACAGTTGCAGCACACGATGCACGAACGCTAGCTGTCCGCGCACGCCCACTGCACGTGCGCCAGCTACATACCCTCTCCACCTATATAGACGCCGAAGGCCCTAACTCTCAAGCTGCAAGTCTCTCTCGAAGGCCAGCAAACACAGTACATCCACAGCAGGTTACATCTTCTGCTCCCACTGTGCAGGTCTGCCCTCAAGGAGTGCCCCAGACCTCTCTCATGCAAGGTCAACAACACCCTTGTAACAACGACATCACCAACGTGGCGTACTGGTGCGATCTATCTTACAACTATGACAAGGAGAAGGCGCTTGATACAACAAAGGCCATCAATGCTGTTTCCCATATCAAGTGCCCCGACAAGGAACAATACAAGGGGAACTCTGATAACAGGAGTATCAACTACTTCTTGAGTCTTGTCCGCTGTGAAGCGAAGCAAACAGCGCTGGGCCCTCGATTATCGTACATCTATCTATCCAACTGTCTTAGCCAGTCGGTCAAGAGGAACTTACAGATCCACTTGGAAACTACCCAGAGAAAGAAATGTGCCATTGTAGCCATTAAACCCTTCATACTTCGGGTTGGTAAATACCTCGGAAGAAAGCAGCACTAGGGCCATAACCAGCATCCCATGAGGGATGCGTTCATACTCTCGCAAGACAGAGAGAACCGGTCTAGTACCTTTGAAACCTCTGAATATTCCTCCAGGTGGCAATGTTGCCTTCTCAGCTCTCGCTTCACCAAGTTATCATAGATCTTCTGCAATTCACTCGGAGACACTCACTCAATGAGCCGTCAGCATCTTTAAAACCTTATGCATCCATAGCTTATCTCGTAAACGTGCAGTAGATGACGACCCCGATGAAGCTTCTTCTG
>NW_003202678.1:0-1601 GCF_000006405.1 Perkinsus marinus ATCC 50983
TGGCTTTGAGGAGCATTGTTGGTATTGGGAAGCCCTCAAGAGGGCACAAGCTCTGGCTTATGGTGTGGTTTCTACATGGCCGTTGGGAGACGTTAAAGCCAGGCTTGTCATGTGAGACATCACTAGAACGTAGGATCGAAGCCTCGTAGAGTTACCTTTGAAGGTACACTATGATTTCGGGCGTCTCGAGTATCGCACATGCTCTGATGGAGCCATTCGACGACCGTTCTAACCGTCTTCTAGACCGATTGGAGCTTCACTCTTTATTGATGATATTCGGAACCCAAATAGCTGTATGTCTATGATGCTGCATCTGGGTAGCGGCTAGGTTGTCATAGTCAGGTTCAAATTGTGATCACTTTCCCATTGCCACAAGGAGTCATCTCAGTCATTTTCATCATTGTAGTTCTCGCCAATATCGTCCACGTTCTGAGAATACTAGGCTATTTTACCATCGAGTAAGCACTGAACTCAACAGCATAATCAAACATTGTAGTCCCCACATACTCCTCCTCTCCAGATATTGCCTCCACATAGAATACGAGGTAACCGTACGAGACCGTCGCGAGCTAGAGAGCAATCGCAAAGTACACAGAGAGATGATCCAAACTATGAGAACCGTTCAAGAAAGTACCCAACGACTAGTCTGCTTAATCACGTACTCATTGCAGGTAGAGAATCTCCATATCGAGGAAGACTCGACCCTATACGGGTTCCCGTCCGAGTCTGGGTAGGACGGATAAAAACGGTTTGCCATGTGCTTCACCCCCATCACGCCCCTCAGTATAATCCAATCAGCACTATCCTGTGCCTTGTGCGACGATATAAGTCACTACAGTCGCGCCTCGCACTCGTGAAAATCCTCGAGGACGGCAGCGATCCGAGAACTGCGTCAGTGACTGCCCGACTGTGCACGGTTCTAGTAAGGAATCGGGATGACAACGGATGATCCACCCCGACATTTCATAGGTACCAAAGTCCCCATGCCGTCTAGTAGATCGACTTCGATACTGTTTGCTCGGTACTCCACTGCCTTCCGACTGCAAGTATTGTATCGAGCCATGGGAGAAAGCGTTTTTCGAGTAGGTTTGCATGTGCAGTACAATTTGGTTTCGCCGTTCTCTGGAATATTGAGGCACTTCAGGCGAATCGAGAGATCCCTTCTCGACCATTTCAATAAACATTGTGGTTTGGAATCGATAGGAGGCCATGCTAATGAGTTCATCCTGAGACTGTTGTTGGCCTACGCCCAGAGGGAGAGGAGGGAGCGACAAGAAGTGAGTATTTTGAAAGGGCCGCCAGTCTGTAGTTCTTCTCATTCAGAGCTGTGGTATCGTCCCCGACGCCGAGAGACAGGGCGTTCCTTGGTATCGGAAGTGCAGTGTTTTCAGTCTTCCCGATAATATAACAACCGATGAGCTCCACGACGTACCCGTCGTGGAACGTGATCGACATAGAGGTCAAGAGCCCGCGCTGTGATGTATGCTCACTGCGCGATTCCCTTGTTCAGTTCCTTTGTATCGATCACACGTCTATAAAGCAGCGAGAGGAATCATTTCGAATGAGATGAGCTTTCACAGTGACGAATTATTCAGAGCTTC
>NW_003202121.1:0-911 GCF_000006405.1 Perkinsus marinus ATCC 50983
AAAGATGAATAGTCGAAAGCGAGGTCCGGTCTTCCGGTTCACGCCAAGAGTCGCAACAAAAAACACAAAGGGTTTGCATAACTAGTCGTATAAATACAACTGCTATACTAACCTTGGTCTATTGCTGCATCATGCAAATCTTGTATTAGATTTGCGGGTAGGATAAATCCACCCGACTTTCCCACAATGAGCGGGTACTAATACAAAACCCCATGAAAATCAATGATATTTTTCAATATCATGAATCCTTCGAATAAACCGGAATACTCGACGCTGACCGATTTGGCAGCTATCGAATACCCAAAATATATCGAAATGTCAGTCATCCTGATCGCCGCCGGCAGATCAGGAGTGATGTCCAAAAACTCCCAATTTGGGAACTCGGACATCACAACAGTCCTTTCGCAAGAATCAGCCACCCACAATTATATAAAAAATGCAATAATCCGGAAAAACTTCGAAAAAGAAACCGTCAATGGTGATTGGTGACGCGGTGATACCAAAAATACAAATAGCACACGATATACCTCTTTTTTGAAAAATTCACCGCGTCACCCATCACCACCCCAAATCTGCGCAACGAAAAAGGTCAATTTTAAGTAAAATTCACTTAAATTTCACTTAAATTCACTTAAATGGAATGCGCAGATTTAGACCATTTTGGTGACATTTCCAAATGACCTACCACATATGGTCCACTGTAACACCCCATCCTCAGAAGCATACCCATATGGTTGAAATCGAGCCACATGGCCTACATCAACTTTTATACCCACCTGCAAGTCAATTTCGCCCATGTGCGAAATTGATGTGCAGCTTTCGCGAGCATCTTTGACCAAACGTGCACATCGATTTCGCGCATCCCCTCCACCCTTGGACAATGTTATAAACTATGTTCACTTGTCTCTCTA
>NW_003210837.1:0-1053 GCF_000006405.1 Perkinsus marinus ATCC 50983
GAGTGAAGGTCTCCCAAGAGAGCAAGTTCACGGATAGCCGAAAGACAGATGACGGAATTTCAAGAGAAAAGCAAGACGTCAAGTCGTTGCTAGAGCAGTGATCCAGTCTGATCACCTTCGGAACATACACCCAAGAACAGAGAAAGTTCCCCCAGAGTGCTTGAGAATTCCTGTTGGAAACCCTCAAGCACTCTATCTTGGGTGTGACGGTGTTTAGATTTTTTTCCTCTTTCTTTCTTCCTTTCAGTCTTCTTGGTTCTTTCCTTTCATCCCTTTGCTTCTTTTCTTCAGGTTCATCGAATATCGTGTATGAAGTGGCAGGTTTAAGACTAATTTTTCCATCATTGTGCGGTTTCACTTAATATGTTGTGTTTTAAGCACTGACTGGGACTTGGTAGGGAACCAACGTGGCCCAGTCATGTGCCGCCCTGAAGTGGCAGGTCAAATATAGGCTGGGATCGCTATCCCTACAGCACCGACCTATGGCGTAGGGTCCGAACCATTGGGACGTCAACGAATTGTTGATAACAATATCACATGGTCGACACCATGATTGAGTCACTCCCTTAGTGGCTGGATGGTGGAGTAAAGAACGACAAGCGGAAGCTGTCGTGACTCTCGAGGTGGTCTCGAGTAGTAGCCCTGCCGGGATCATCCCGCCGGGATGTTAGTCTCATCATGAGACCTGGGTTCTGTGCGTCTCTGTCTCGGGGTTAGACCAAGCTGATACCCAGAGTTGATCGGGCTAGAGTGGCTCTACGAGTTTAGGACGGCCGCCTCGCGTGGCTGACCACTCGTCGACTTGCCTCCGTGTCCGCTCAATCTCTCGTTGCCCTAGAGACAGTGACTGCGACACCGTGTTCTCCACCGAGGCTCGGTGCCCGAGCTGAGGACCTTAGCTTAGCGTGCCAGGCTAGGCAGAAACTCCGCCACAGAATTCGGCTAGACGAGTATTGGGTCATGCTACGATTTACGTGAGCTGGTTGCAGATTGTTTTTATATTTCTACCACGTCCAGCACGCCCGACCCCTTCCGCGAAGTTCTCCCCGACTT
>NW_003203226.1:0-1366 GCF_000006405.1 Perkinsus marinus ATCC 50983
AGGAGAGAGGATGCTAAGTTTGTCGTATCCAGGACAGGCACGAAAATGATAAGAGGAGCAAGATTTTGACGCCGTGTTCGAGACGAACCTGGTCTACCAAGGCTCCTCGTCCACGAACACACAGGCACCCTAGCAGTGCTAGGCTAGCACTGACCCTGACCCTCATTTCTTCTTCCCTTCATCCTCCTGTATGATGTGGTAGACTCTCTAAGTTTGTTCTCGTTTTGAACCACCACGACTACGACGAATAACCTCCTGTTCGACTATTCAACTTGACTAGTTTACAGAGCGCGCACCTGTGCAATCGACATCTCTTTCACAAGGCTTTGTTCTTCGTGCTCACACATCAGCGGAAATCGTAATTTCTCGCTGATCTCCTTTCTCATAAACTTGCCCGGTTATGTCATGCTCAGGTGACAAGCGTGCTCTCAGTAATATTCTTCGCATGGTCTGCGCTGCTCTGCGAGCAGTGCTCTCTCTTCCTGATGCATTAGCCTTCCATTTTTCATGTGCTAACTCTCTTGCTCTGTAGTGGGAAGTCGAGTGATGACTCGCCATGTACAGTTGATCATCCCACTCGCCTATACTCATTCGGTATTACGAAGTCCATGAGCCACCAATTCGGTGGCACGAGATTTCAACAGTTGCCGAAAGACGCCATCACCTCGATTCAAGTCTGTTCTGCGTGTGCCGCGGAGGCACTGCCGCCCTTCGATCGCCCGGTGCCTCCCTTGTGGCCGACGCGATTTTCTTCCACTGCATTCTAAACACTTCGGGTCCGTTTCTTCCTGGTCTACCATATCCCCCGTCTGCTCTCACTCGGGTGTCACCGGTTTGGGCGATTCAGCGCTCGAAGAGGCTACTTTCCCGGCCTTACACTACCAGTTGTGAGTGCGGAGGACATCGGTGAACATCGAGACATTGCTAGAGATGTCACCACCGATACGGAACGTGAGTCTTAGATAACACGATAATGTAGACCATGCACGCTTAGGAATAGTTGTAATACCAGTTACTGCTACGTTGTTGGTGAAGTTCACCAGGAGAAGTAGCTCGACCCCGAGATTATGCGATGGGTATGAATGTCTTCTCGGACGAGCAGTGTCGCACAGCCTCTGTTCTATGCACTGCACTGCACAAGTATACATGATGCACCAGCTAAACAGGCAAAAGAAAGGACCACAGAAGCATCGCAGCCCCCACGGTCTTCGGCTTGACATACAAAAACTGTCAACCGACGTCAAATGAACCTCTTATAATATGCGTAGAACCCTTAGGGATAGCGGAGTAGGGACGATGTAAGGACACGTCGGAAGTAGGAAAGATTTGAATGAGGGATCACACCTAGAGGATTCTGAGGGGACTG
>NW_003200545.1:0-1612 GCF_000006405.1 Perkinsus marinus ATCC 50983
TCGATCTGGAACTATATCAACCACTGTCTCGAAATACGTTGCTCTCTCAACTGAGCTCAGTAGGTTTCCCACTAATCGTAGAACTTCATATGCGAATTTGTGTAGATGTGCACAGAAATCAACAAGAAGTTTCTTCGATTTCCTCACTAATTACACACATACGGATTCGGGTAGAAATGTACTGAAATCGAGGTGAGTATCCCGAAAATTCCTCAGAATTTGTAAAATTGTCACCAACACACGTAGTTTACTATGTGCATATTTTCTACTACTCATTAGCGGCCTCACCAGGGAGCTTATAATGCATCTGATGCGGTTAATAAATATCGAACACTCCGTTCAAGTTGTTGTCTGTCGCGACATCGGTGATCAATTTGGGATGTTCATTGAGATATCCAGAAAGAGGCAAGTCGAAAGGCACACGACGCTCGGGTCCATGAATTGTAGAACCCAATTTGTCGCGTATCGGTCGTAATCTTCATTTTCATTGAGAAACACTCATCAACATACTTCTTCTAGTTGACAAACTGATGAATTTGCCTTAGAAAGTTTGCTATGTACCTGAAGACTGGAAGTAATGGGAGTAGCGATCCCAGGAATCTTATCCAATTCTTCATTGGATATGCATTCATCGGAATGAGCCATTGGAGTTTTACCTGTTCAACGTAAAGTGGCGTAATACTCTGTGAAAAACGCGAAACTCGCGATATGCAGTATTCGTGGAATATATTCTTCAGTGGTGTTTTTATCACGGGTGAAACTCCATCGGTATTCGTAGCGTGCTCAGTACTGCAACAAGACAATCAGAATTGGAAAAGCCAGTTGCTCAATTAGGAACTCGGCAGATGTTTACGTTTGATGCCTCCAGTATAGGAATATATGTACGTATTGCGAGAAAATTTATCGGGGAAATACGGAAATTCTGAGGGGATTTTTGGGAAATTGTCGTTGGTTTTTGTACACTTCTACCCAAAATCTCGTAGATTTTCATAACATAGTGAGGAAACTTAGGAGCTCAGTTGAGGAAACCGAATATATATTCTAACACTGAACGTCTTTGTTCTAAAACACGCAGTGTTGGAATATATGTTGAACATATTATGTTCGGAACATAATTTTCCTTCTCCTCAGCTGGGCTCAGGAGTTTCTTCACTCAGAGGACGAGTTCCAAAACGGCCTTGCATAACACATTAGGGAGGAATTTCCTCCTAAGAATTCTGTCAACCAGTGTTGATTCAACACTGTTGAAATATATGTTCGTCTTCCTCAACCGAGCTCAGGAGTTTCCTAACTAACTATATCCTATCGGAAAAAATCCCCGAAATTTCCTATCAGATATTTCATATTGTCACCAACACATGCCGTTGATCCTTCCGAGAGATCGACACGTATGTAGTGTTGCAGGTTGAGTGAGCAAGAATTCACCCTTTCTATCTCATTCATCTGGGCGAATGCTCCGAGAGAAGATGGTGGTTCTCTCGAGGCCGGACGATTGTTAGCGGGACTCTAAAGTATGACGCAGATAGCAATTATCAATACACTACGAATAAAAGATGTCTTACGAATAATGCGAACAAAGAGATGAGACTCTCCGAGCCACTTGCCGCTGATG
>NW_003215759.1:0-3049 GCF_000006405.1 Perkinsus marinus ATCC 50983
AAGTATATCAGCTACCTCACGTGACCATGACGTCCTTACACTCCTTGAACGCATCGCGGGCATCGAAGCTGTCTGGAATGTCAACAAGCTCCTCCGGTGGATAGACCTTCTCCTCGAGCTCTTCAGTCCCGTTAAGGAATGTCCCGCAAAGCTTCTTAGCATCACCGAGGGAACTACCTGAAGGTGACAGACGACACGCCTATAATAGAATAGCATTAGTTCACACAGCTCCCGATGGTGCCCCGACCAGCCTACCGTAGAATCTCCCTTGTTCAGTGGACGCCGTCCATAGATTCTGTTTAGAGTTGACCTCGTCTACGAGACTTTGCATGATAGCTGGTTTTGTCTCCTCGTACAGCTCTGCCAGCTCATCGGAAGACAACGGCACAGGCCTGGCTTGTAGCTCTTCCTCGAAGCGATTGAAGTGCTGAAGCTCTTCTTCAGGAGTATAAGCCAAGTCTGAAGATTGAGAGATAGAGCGGGCAGCAGCTGAGCTCAACCCCACTGTTCTGAGCCTTGAGACTGTCGAAGGTACTCCTCGAACTTCCATCAGCAAGGGCTGTTGCCACAGCGAACAGCAACGTGATGACGGCGCAAAGCATTGGAAGATACTCGGTAGCAAAGAGTACTTGCTGCTCGAAATCATAGTCGCTAACATGAGTTGGGGAGATAGTGAAGATCTCTTTCTCAGTCTATTCAGGGCACGAATGATTAGCTTTGCACCAGATTTGCCCACACGTGCACACGGATAATCCGTGACAGATTGGTACCGTCACGGATATCAATCCCTGTCGACTATCAATTTGATAGTCGATCTTTCGTGAAGAGAGTGAGCTATACATATGAGATGAGATGCGACGTTTGTTGCTTAGTCGTGACTCATAGTCGACAGCACTAGTCCGGAGGAGTTCCAAAGATTCCTGTCTTGATCTACTTGGGGTAATGAATGATTACCAATACACACGTGCGGTCACCGCGCTGCGGTGGCCATTTTACCCATCGACGATGGGCCATCGTGGGCGCCCGTCGCGCGCAATGGGTAGAAGCAGCAACAGTCCCGCAAACTAGTTTTGCGTTACCGACTTGGACAACGCCCAGAAGGCGCTTAACCAACAGAGGTCTTCAGCCAGACGAAAGTTTCATCTAAAGCACACAGTCTCATCTTCACCAAGCACTTGTACTTCAGTCTGCTGAGCAGACTTTTTTGAGAGCAGACTCTGCTCTCAAAAAATAACCCGTAACGGTGTCGAAAAGACTTAGCGAACAGAGCTTCATAGTATGGAGTCCATACAGATGGGTGCGACGAATGGGACCGATCGTGCACGTATCAGTGACACGGTATCACTATCGGTGTCGCGATATTGCGCGCGTGAAAAACACAAGACCCTTAGGGGGTCCTTGGAGTGGGGATCGACACATAGGCGTCTCTCATGTGGGTCAGGTCCTACACTGCAGGTTGAAACTACTGTTATAGCATTGGCTTCATTCCTTTCTCTCCGGCGCACAGGGGTCGTTGATATTATTGCCGAAAGCGTTGCCAATGCCTTGGTGAACGACGCGTGGTAAGGTTCCTCATGCAGAAAGCTGATTCTATTCCTACTCCATCAGCATTATGACAATTTTGTGGTACCATTTCATGCATCATTGCAAACTCGTTCTTCTTCTTCCTCTTCTTGTTGTCTTTGCTGTTTGAGTGGTGTTTTGCTGTTGCGTATGAGTGTCTCAGATGGTGGCTCAGCAAAGCTACGGTACCTATGCTCCTCCATCCTCGACTAGCTCTCATCCTGGTGATGACGTTGTCAGTCTCTGGCGAGCATCCCGAGGTGAGCATAGCCGTTTGCAAGCTGTGTGAGATCCTAGATCGTGACAGGTTTTCTCCACTGCTGCTGTTCATGCTGATCTGTTGGATGCACCTCTGCGGCTGCCGCCCATAGGCTTTACCTCTCCTGACGATACGGCGGTAAATTTCAATGCTCGATCTTTCATCGGTTCTCTGTTAAGGTGTCGATAGAACCGGCCGCATCTCACTTCTTCATCAAACTCATTTCTATTATCGTCGTAAGTGAAAAAGGCGATTTCGAATGGCGATCTTCTAGCCTAGCAGATGCTTATCACAATATCCGAGTTAACCCTTCTCGGGTGGTCGGCAACTCAACTGTTCTTAGAAGAGGTATAACTTGGGAAGCAATCTGTGTTGGTTTTGGACTTTATATATTCAATCTAATTCGAACTCGGCATATTACACTAGCAGGATTATGAAAACGCATGACTGGGGATATCTTTCAACACAACGTTCGGTGTGGAAATGGTTTATGCCAAAACTTGGCGCTGCGACGTAGGTATTACTTTCATACGAAGAAAAATTACTTGAAGTAACGCGCGCAACGACACGACTGCTTGTTGCAAATCACAGCACGTACGCACTGAATCGTCATTCAGTTGGTTCTCAGAGGGAACGCTATCGGAAGTTTCGAGCGATGTGACGAGACCGAGTCAGACTGGCTGACTGCCTATCACTCCATTGTACGAATGTGACCCCACTCAGAGTCTTGAGCTCCGATGTCAAGTGCTGGATCAAGTTCACTGGAATAACACGAACAAAGTTAGCCTAGTTTTAAATGATGAAATATAGTTAGAGTACTAGAACAGATATGATGGGGCTAGAAATGTTATTGTTACAACAAAGATTCCATAGAGACCTCCATACTCTAGATGGACGTCTGCTTTCCGAAAGCTATCGCACGTGCGAAGCCTCTAACTACGGAGACTGGGAATCGGGGCACTGCTCGCGACTAACCTGGAGCCGTTCACGATAGCCAGGAACTCGCAGAAATGCTACTTGCTGCCACGTAAACGTTTGATACCACAGATCCTGTGCTTGGCTGCACACAGCGGGTACACAACCACGATGGGTAGCGAGCGACGCAGCGAGAGCCTTAGCCAAGATATTGGATATAGATCTGTCGCTTGCCCGTTGTCTCCGATGCAAACTAACAGACGACAGGTCACCTTTCAATGGTGGCTAAGGCTCACGCGGGTGCTAGAAACA
>NW_003207259.1:0-3396 GCF_000006405.1 Perkinsus marinus ATCC 50983
CAGGTTTCTGTAGAATTAACACGCAGCAGATACTCAATACCCCATCCACCACATCTGAGCATATTTTTCGTGCACTTTCTTATGAAGAATGTTGCGAGTGGCTCGCTGCTGTCAACAGCGCTTTGCTCGCGCATAAACAAATTGTTGCTGAGTAGTCAACTGGGCGCTCCAGTCCGGACCACACTCATCTTAGATGAATGATGTCACATTAGATATGTAGCTCACATCAGCAACAATGGTGGCACTCTACTCGCAAAGTACAACTACAGTAATTGCCAGCGAACCCGAAGGCTCTTCTGGGTTTCCTCTGACCGTTCGAGACTATGCTGGAGGAATCAAAAAGACATAACCAAGTGCCACCAGCATGGCAGACATATGCATTAGAACTCATTCAGTGTTGGAGGCCATCAAAGCATCCTGTTGTCCGGAGTGGTGGGTATAGTTCATGGTCCAAGCACAACTACTTTCAAGAGATGCAGTGTGAGCAAACCCCAGCATATAGACAGTCCGATACTTAGGCTTACAGACCGTAGTCGATCCTGCTTGGTGCTGCTTTTCACTGCTCCTCAAAGACAGAACACTCGATCTAGCCATACAGACAACATCCGCTCGAGTAGGAATGCATAGTCGCACTCAATCGAACGATCAAAAACCAGACATGTTGATATCAGCGTGGTAAGCTGAGCCTGATGAGCCATTCAGCTCTAGTCGGTTAGCATCAATACAGCGACCCTTCAGGCTGGTAGGCCTGACCGATTTATGCCGGAACTCCGCACCGATTTCGCGGAGTGACATCTTACTCGGTACAAGACGGATGAAAATACAGTCGGAGGCACATGAGGAAGGGTTGCATACGGAAGCATACGAAGCCTCAATAAATATCATCATTCAGGCTCACATACCGCACTTATATTGTGAACCGTTTTCGATACAGTCAAACACCGAAAGATGTAATATGCCCAGCAACGGCGACATGCTCTACTAACGATTCACAAGTGAAGACACACCAGAGATATTGAGATCATGTTATGACCAACTCTAGGCCTCTTCGTATGAGCAGCCTTGTAGTAATGTTCAACGATTGCACTCAGAAAATGCTTATCTGCGAGACAGGTGAATCACTACGGCTAGCAGTACTGTCGAGAGTATCGGCCAGGTTAGCGAAACTAGCATCCGAGAATCGATCTCTAAGGGAAGTTATATCATCGTTGAGAGGCAATATAAGAGTTGTAGCTCGCATACGGTGAGCCTTTCACGATCGAATCCCCGGTAGAGTTACTACTACAGGCCACTAAGTGGCAAGGAAGTCGGGGAGACGGTCGCTGTTCATCTTATAAGTGACGACACAGTGAGTCGTATTCACTAAACATGAGAGTGTCAGGCTAACCGACAGGTTGTGTGCGATATGATGGATGGGAGAAAGAGAGCGATCCGTTTGGATGCTACATTCGGCCCTACTGCATCACAAGATGACGTCTATGATTCTTCTATCAGAGACCTTGTACACGCAGTAAGCACAACTGCGCGGATTGTTCAAGTCCGCTCGAAAGAATGTGACACACTTAAACGAGCTTGTAGGTTCTAGATGGCTACAACTCATGCATCTTCGCCTACGGCCCGACAGGCTCCGGGAAGACTTACACAGTATTCGGTTCTCCCGAGGGCAGTGCTCATGTGTGAGGCGACAATGGGTTGAACTCTAGTGAACAGGCCAGTTTGATGCGCTATTGCTCTCAGCGGACTACACGAGCGGATTATGAGAGATTTATTCAGTACCAGAGAAGGTCAAGGGGGGCATCACATGCTGATTGCGATGTCTATGGTTGAAATCTACAACGAATGTATCTACGATCTTCTCGCTCCAGGAAAGTGAGGTGGTCCGTATTCGGTTATTATATTGAATTATTGATTCTAATACCAAAATCAGAGTTGCAATTGTCTACACCAGGCCTGCGATAGTGAAGGCTCTCTCGGGACATCAACTTCGGGAAGGGAATGATAACATTATTGTCGAGGGTCTCACAGAACTGTCTCTTGAAAGTCTGAACGACGCTCTGAAGGTGCTCACGCTTCTTGCTGCCAAGATCATGTGTCTATGACCCGGCTTCTTCAGGCTCTCCAAGCGGCGGTGGCAACTCGTCGAACATCATCGACTAATATCAATTCGCATAGTTCGAGGAGTCACTGTGTTGTCACGCTGAGAACGAGTCTGCCATGCCCATGTACAGCCACTTGTCGTCACGGGAAACTCAATCTCATCGGTGAGTTACTTGGAAATTACATTCAATCCAGAAAAAGTGCTCAAGCGTCCCAGATCTGGCCGGTAGCGAAAATGTTGGTCGGAGTGGCGCTAAGGGGAGTACATTAAGGGAAGCCCAGATGATCAACAAATCTCTGAGTACTCTGGTCAGTATCGTTGGTCTCACTTGGTTGTCTATTCCCCTCATATGCCCTAGGGTGACGTGTTGAATGCTCTCCTGGCTGCACAACAAAAGGATGGTGGAGGAAGTCAGTCGAAAACACATGTCCCTTATCGTAATTCCAAGCTCACCCTCATGCTCAAGGATTCGCTTGGTGGCAGCGCCAAAGTACTCATGATAGCACACGTAAGTGTAGGCTGAGGTCACCAGTGCCAAGATTATGCCTCGACGGTCTGGGTTCTGTTCAGGTATCGCCTTGCATCACAGATGTCTCACAGACTTTGTCAACACTGAAGTTTGCATCGAGAGCGCGGATGGTTGAGCTCGGCCCGGCCAACCGGAGTATGCCAACTTGGCATTGCCAAGCTAACGTATCTTTATATGACTTCATAGTCCTGCAACAATGTGGCAAAAGAAGGTAAAGCAGCAAGAAGCAACTCTCGCAGTAGGGACTTTAGAGTACAGCTTCTTGAGCACGCCTATGGCCGCTTGGTTGTCGACCATGAGCAGTACTGGTACTCGATCATCAACAGCTAGCTCAGAAATGAAGCTGAGCATGATGAGAGCAGCTAAGAGCTCAAGTGTCACCATATTTGCAGATGTTGGTCTTGTACCACCGGATAGAACTTTCTGTCTGGTTTTTTGTGGTAGGTCACTCAGCCGATAAGCAAACCAGAACGTCTGGCCCTTCATCCAAATACAACCCCCATACGGTCAAGACTGGCATCGCATGATGCCAGGACAAGGCTAACCGGTTCGGAATTACCGTATCTTGTCATATACTCAACAGGAGATGATTCAAAAATCTTCTCCAGGGCAGTCATCCTGCCTTGAAGGAAGGATCAGGGTATCGAAACACCTGTAGCTTCAAGCCAATCTTTTACCCGCTTAGGAATCTTCTTATGTGCAGTGCAAGTGAATGCATCGCCAAAGATGCCGCCAGGACCCATGGAAAACCTAGCAGAGTCTCTCTCAG
>NW_003214301.1:0-1185 GCF_000006405.1 Perkinsus marinus ATCC 50983
ACCCTCCGTCGGCCAGAGTCCCACCAATGGTAGTCTCCTCGAGGGTGTCCTCAGCCGCTTCTACAATGGATACAATGGAAGATTGGCGGTTGAAGAGCTTCTTGACAACTTGGTGGTCGGGGGATTTGATCGACATAAGGAAGGTGTAGGGAAGGGCAGGAGAGGCTTGAACCGACAATTGGCCGTCTTTAGCGATGATCACATCCTCCCTGGTAGTATGAACACCATTCTCCATACCAGGCAAGGTGAGCCCGGAGGTTCCTTCAGCCAATGAGACACCGCACGGAGCCGGGTTGCCATTGGCGTCGACGAGGCCGAGATTACAGTACTTCTTGGTAGTAATGTGCATACGCACATTTCCCTCGCCGAAACCAGCTTGAACGCCTATCAAAGGCAGGATCAAACAGGAGACTTTGGACAACATGGTGAGGGGAATACGAACACGAACTATGGTATCTCTTGGCTCAAGGTCGAATCTAACCAGTGCTTACTCAAGAGCGTCACTACACCCCTCCACATATTCTTCGGATCAGGAGCGGAGATATAGTTGGTATTTTGAGGCGCAATTTTAACACGTGGATGCTAAGAATATGTGGAGAAAACGTTTTACCGGTCTTAGACTTCTCACTAACTACGAAGAGTTAGGCCCTGAAACTTGGAGGTCATATCAGGTAAAGCATAAGTACATACCTCCCTGAGCCGCAAGATGATACTCGTTGTGGTGGCTGTGCACGAGTCGAAAAACCGGATATGCTAAGAATATGTGGAGGGGTGTATGTACTTACTCGAGTAAAACTACGATATCCGATGGAGATTCTTCGTTAATGGACCCTCCGAAGCTTACTTTCACAAGCGTTTTCACGCACACAATATTCACGCAGACTACTCATGGGAGGAGGGACTGGCTACAATCTTAGGTTTAACAACCGCAAAAGTCGAACATTAATACTAACATGACGAATATGTGGCTAAGGTATGATATTCGGGTCAACCGAATCGGATGTGAGAGTGAATCAAGGTCAGGCTCGACTTGGCGCCTCTCAAGCGACCTACTTTTCATACGGTCTGGTCACGTGTGCGGATTTCGTGAATTATGGAAGCTGCATGGGTGTGCAGACCGGGCAAGAGCAGAGTATCACGATCGAACTCGGATAATCGGAAGCCTTCTCCGAATATCGACACATT
>NW_003214794.1:0-1338 GCF_000006405.1 Perkinsus marinus ATCC 50983
CCCGCAGACCATGGCAGAGACCGGCTCGCTCTTTCTTTAGCAACCAAACCTTGCGCATAATGTTTTAGCGCCAACGCCCAAGCAGGTACAACTGGAGACTCATCAAGGGACCCCAGAGTACCCAATAGGTTCGCATATGAGTAACCCTCTCTAGGAACTTTCAACTTGAAGCTGTCGAGTTTCTCAGGGGGGATCGTCAGATATCGACCACCATCGATAAACATCACACCAAGTAGTTTGGTGTCGCCTTCCGTGATGACCTGTCTCTTTGTAGGCTTGAGGTTGAGATCATAGTTACCACAGAGCTCTTGGAGCTGACGTTCAACGTCAACATCCTCCTTATGAGAGAATATCACCAGATCATCCATGTAGGATTGAATCTCGCAAATGGCATTTGGTCTGAAGTTGTGCTGTACCAGCCACTGTAGGCACAATTCCAAAATCCGCGGACAATGCGATGGCCCGTAGGCGCGCCCCTCAGTTATCCATTGGCGGAAGATAACCGACGCAGCCTGCTTTGCCTCTAACGAGGCTTCACGGAGCTTCTTGTGAGGCCTTTGCGCTCTCAGCTGCTCTGAGTGAGATGCCGGACTGATGATGAGGGGGTTGAAACCAACGTAAAACCTAGACTTTTGGTTAGCCTTGTTATCAGAGATAGCTGTCACGATGTACAAGTTGTTGGAGGAGTATACTATTTCCTGTAACCTCCAACCAGATGGTAGTTGTCGCCAATCTTCA
Source organism: Perkinsus marinus ATCC 50983 (assembly GCF_000006405.1). Classification (NCBI taxonomy): domain Eukaryota; phylum Perkinsozoa; order Perkinsida; family Perkinsidae; genus Perkinsus; species Perkinsus marinus. The sequence goes on from NW_003214794.1 coordinate 739, forward strand.
TCGTCATGATCTTCTTGACTGATAATGGCTGCCACGCGAGAGTTACGACCCTTGTTGTTATCGAAGCGGAGAGTAAAACCACCTTGCGCCATGATGTCACGTCCTATTATCACGGGGTGAATCAGAGGTACTTCCGTAATGTAGAACTTAGCCACGAAAATAGCTCCAAGGACGGATAGATTAAGAGAGACCGACCCTAAGGTCTTCAATGAATGTCCTGCTGCCGTCTTGCAGACAGGCGTATCCTCCGTGTCAACTGTGAGAGAAGTTGACATACTCGATAAGGTGTCCATGTCAATGATAGATATAGTAGACCCGCTGTCGATCAAGGCTTCAGTTCGTATTGACGACCCACATGCCTCAAGTGCCACACTCAACGTGCAAGAATCCGGTAGGCGCGTGGTGTTACCATGACAAGTCTCTAAGCTGACCATGTTCACCTCATTCGAAGACATCGATGTAGCACTTGGAGAAGGACGGCCTTTACGCTCGAGCGCGCGTCGTTTTGGTTGACATTGCTCCTCAGTGTGGTTGCGTTTCAGACATAAACACACGTAGCACCGGGAGTTCGAGGATACTCTCGTCGTAGTCTCGGATCTT
>NW_003199686.1:0-997 GCF_000006405.1 Perkinsus marinus ATCC 50983
ATTGAGCCATACCTCGACATACAATCCTGCATGAACGAGCAACAGCCTCACTCTTGAGGTTGGCTTTATCAGAGATGGGATCACTACCACCACCGATAAGAGCGAGAACACAACCAGTCTTGACACCATACACTTGCCCTAAAGTGAAGAGCATCGCTACTTCCATCTCAGAGGCCAAACACCCCAGTTTCTCCAAGACTTCCATGTAGCGTTTGTGCTCAGGACCATAGGGACCAAACTTGAACTCCCTAGCCATGAGGGAATCCTTAGTATGGACCGGACCAGCATCGTAGATCCACTGGGCACCACCCTCAGTATGTTCATCTTCGTCCTCCAGCTCCAACTGCGCAGCGCTGGACATAGCAGTGACAACAGCAGCCGATCCAAGAGCAGGGAACTCGAGAGGCATGTAGTGCCTTGTCGTACCCTCATCACGAATGGCACCAGTAGCGATAACGATATCACCGATTCCGAGAGTCTTCTGCATGGCACCAGCGGTACCAACTCTGACGAGTACCTTGGCACCAAGCTTGATCATCTCAGTGGCGATGATGTCAACACTTGGAGCACCCATACCGGTAGAGATAACACCAATGTCAACAACAGTTCCGTCAGGGGCATCGTACTTGCCAATGTAACCATCATGACCACGAGGAGAGGGAATCACTTCTACATCTCGGAAATAGTTCTCGGCTATATGCTTAGCACGGTCACGCGATCCAGGTAGGATCCAGAAACGACCGAGACCATTGTTACCAAGGCAATGTACACGACCGACAGTCACATGCATAGGCTTGAAATCAGGATCAGCCATTTTGATGATACGATGAGAACAACGAACTGAGAAAATACAACCATAACCCAGAAGCTTATCCCTGCCAGAACGCAACAATCTGGGATTCATAGCAAAATCGGAGAGCTGAACTTTAACAGACTATACAAACGAGCTCAGGATTAAAAACATGAGTATCCCACTCAGATATATGGGAAAAGTAAG
>NW_003213154.1:0-1055 GCF_000006405.1 Perkinsus marinus ATCC 50983
TTTTGCCGGAGGTGGACTCGAGCCATATCCAATAGCCTGGACCATATGGGGAAGAGTCCGAATGGACTGTCACCGAGGAGGCCGCGAAGCTCACCGAGTGCTGACAGGGCTGTGACCGAGTTTCCAACACCTGCGACGCGACCTTCATAGCAGCAGCCTCCTCCGAATTGAGCGCCACTTGCTCGTCCCAGGTACTGTCCTTCCATCGTCCAGCTATGCGCCGTACCAGATCGGCCGCTAGACAGCTCTCAGGATGAAGACCGAGTACATAGTACGAGGCGGACCGCCGGCGAGGCGGAAGCACTGTCGTCTGCTCGCCGTCGAGCCGGGAGGGTAGTCGATATTAGTCTCAGCGCCTGGTACGACACACCGGAGCTCCACCGTGTACTGTACACGTCACGTTTGCATGCGTGCAGATCCAGGGAGTATTGTTAGTAGTAACACCCGCGCTGGTTGACTCAACAACACTTGGGATAGCCATAATAGGTAATGAGGCTTCTTATCATATCCATTTCAGCCTGAGGGCTGCGAGCCGTAACGGCTCAGCCGTTTCATGCAACGAGATTCGTGCATACGCGCGCGAACAAGTATATACGGTGTACGCTCCCTGGATCTGCACGCATGCAAACGTGACGCCCAGGTGCACAAAGCTAAGGAATTCCTCGCAGTAACCATCATCAGAGGAGCAGATCTCATGGCTTTTTATATCTGAGAATGTGAAGCCCCAAGCACGCCCGATGGTTTTAAGATACCCTCGCGATGCCCGAACCTGGCTGACCTCACCCAAGAGCGTTATATCGTCGACGTAAGCCCAGCAGCACAAGGGCGCACCTGCGGCTCCACGTGGAGCGACACCCGGGCCGAGGGTTTTGGTCACAGCCGCTGACAAAAGACCATACATTGCGTCCTCCAAAATAGCGGGCCCCGCCTTGTGCCCAAACAACAAGCGGCGTACCTCGAACTTTCCTGTCAGAGCATCCTCTGGAAAGGCGCCTTTAGACAGCGTATACGTGCATGGGATGCTCGTCGCACGCGCGCACATGTTATCGATCATG
>NW_003214384.1:0-2818 GCF_000006405.1 Perkinsus marinus ATCC 50983
CTGAATGGTAATCCATTCCCAAGGGCTTATCGTATATTGGCGTGAATTCTTGCACCTCGACTTCGCCAAAAGACGTGCTCAATCTAACCTATGGGTCGTGTAGAAATGCTTCCTGCTATGGCACAAACTATTCGCATCAACACTCTCCATGATGAGCTAAGACGAAGTACTCGTATTGAATGTTACTTTTCGGCCATAGAAACATCCGAACTCAGTTTGATCGGTTGTTGTGAACCATCCTAGCATGGTTCTATCACAGTGTGAGATATTGTGCTGGCGACCATCATCATCCCAAGACAAATCAAAGTTAGAAAAGGCGAAGAATACTTTATCGTCTATTCGTGTCTGAAACAGAGATGGTCATCCCAGTGGCATCACTGCATCATGCCAGCCTACTTCAAATCCCTCATCGTATACCATCGTCCAGTTGCCACTGACCATTGGATCGGATGACATAGTAACTCTATTTGGATTGGAGAATGTCAGACGTAGAATACTCGTTTGACCAGGAGGCATTCGATCTTCTCCTGGTTCCCGATACTTGTAGTCGGGTTGCTGAAACAGTGATATCGACAGCTGACCTTATGTTGCACTCGTATAATAGAGTATCTGCGTATGTTTATCTTACCGAGTGGGCACAGCTAGATCTTTCCGGACTTAATGGTCCAAGGTGAAATATCCAATCACCAAAAATCTGAGTGAGACGTCTATGACCGACCCAAGAATTTAACCCTAGGATCCGAACATGGACGTATCGATTCATATATTGAATCAGTCTCCTCGATTCTTACTTCATGTCGTAGGCAATGGACGGGTAAGTCTCCATGTACGATGACGTCGAGAGCCAGAGACAAAACCACGGTTAATCGAGTGAGGGACGGTACCATAGATGATGGACTGACTGTAGTCGTTTTGCTGTGAATCATGGCCTATTAGTGATGCTCGACTTAGAGATACTCTCGCCTTGTCGAGAATCCACGAGATCTACTTGAATCGGGATATCATGTAGTAGCCAACGAAACTGAGCAACGCAGTGTGACGAATATCCAAATCTTTCGTTACATCGTCATGCGGGCCCGTGGTTTCAAGTACGCGCCCGCCGGGTGGTCGTCAACAAGTGGCAATGCTCCTGTGCCTATGAGCATCAAGAAGCCACAGTACACATCCGAGTCTGCTTTCCTTACTCCCTCTCACGTCTTCGGCCTACCCTATACCCAGCTCCTTCCTCCGACAGTGTTACAAACCTCGATCAATGCAAGTCGAGCACAGCGGTACCCTCATCCCCGGCAAGAACTGGTTCGGTAAGGTTACGGCCCTGAGTTGGAGTCCACAAGCTGACAGAATGGCGGTCGTTGGGATGGATGGCAAAGTAGCCACCAAAGATGTCCAGCAGGACGTATAAACAGGAAATGTATGCTATGCATCATCGTGTAGGTGCATTTGTTGAACGAACTAGGTGAAGTAAAGGACACATTTCCAACCAAGCCACATGACAAGGAGAACATGAGGTTGGTGCCTGAGTAATGATACTTTGAGAGTAAATGATTGCAGGTATATGGTTACCTGCATGAGCTTCTCACCGGATGGCACTCGTGTGGCGGTAGGGCAGAGTGACAGCATCGTGTATGTGTATAAGATTGGAATCAACTGGGGGGATAAGAAGAGTATCTGCAACAAGTGGCCACAGCCGTCGCCTGTGACGTGCATTGCATGGCCATCCTCACAATCGACACAACTAGTCGTGGGACTAGCTGATGGCCGCTTGCGGTTGGCTAATTGTCGAAACCAGAAATGTTCCAATATCTACCACGACCAAGCACCTGTCGTATCGCTTTGCCAGAGTCTCGACGGCTATAGTGTTGCTGCAGCACATGTTGATGGAAGCTTATTCCGCTACACTTTCGAGTCTGAAGGGACGGGTGTCCCCCAGATATCCCAACTAGTGAAACCTTCTAGTATATGCTCAGTGACCGCAGTCTCATGGGGCCTATGTTCGCTTGTCATGATTGGAACAGACCATTCGCTGAGATTCTTCGATAGTGATGATGGTCGTGAGATTGGCACGTTTGATTACTCTGGTCATCCATCGCTTGGGAAAGGTGAGGGCACCTATCCATTACAAGTCTGTTGCAGTCAGAGAGTAACCTCCTTGTCGTCGTCGTTACCTCAGGCCAGCTCGGTTGTTGTGCATTCAATCCCCCTGGGGACACTCTAGCTGTCGGAGGCCAGGGTGTCATCGCACTATTCAGTCGTAGTCTCACTGACACACAAGACTGGTCCGAGGTAGCGTCTACCTGCTGCCACAGCGCAACATCGACGCTGAACATTGTGTTTTCTTCGGGTATGCATTATCGGTCCTATACCCGGACTGCACACTCTGACCTGTCTGTCTTGGCGACCTGATGGGGCCAAGCTATACGTTGGGAATCTCTCAGGAGAGGTCGATCAATTTGATGTTTGCTGGAAGAGGATACTGTAGGGAGCTTCTTCAACTCCTTGTGAGCTCCAATCCATACCTTAGTTATCGGGGAGAGTGGGAGCTACTCTACACCTCGCCTTCTCAAGTGACCGTGAGGAGGAGAACTGATGCTGCTAGGAGTGAACTGCATGAGCTCTTTTAATCGTTCTTAATCCGATATCCGCTCAGGCAGCGGCATGCAATCCCCTACTCCTATAGTATTCAAGAGTAGCACTGGAAGTGAGATAACCAAAGTTACTATACATCATGTAATGGTGGACCAGGACTGCAACATCGTACCTTCAAACAATCCTTTAGACCAGTTCATTGTGGCATTTACACGAGATACTCTACTCCTAG
>NW_003217091.1:0-2129 GCF_000006405.1 Perkinsus marinus ATCC 50983
ATACTGCGACGTGAATTGGTGCGATTTGATCACACCTCGATAAATTAACTAATACAAACTGACTCGAATTCCCATTAAGGGTTCAATGACAGACACTCATGGCAGCAGCAGCAGCAGCACATGTCATTGACTGAGCGCTTGAGCTTCCTTCTGATGGAGACAATACAGCGCCTACACAGTCACAGTCGGCTGCTCAGTCCCACACTCCGAACGTCACCGATTCATCAGCTTCAGCTCGTGTCTTGAAATCCCTGTATGTGGCCTTCAGTCCCTCCTTTAAAGTTATCCTAGCCTCCCATCCGTTCAAGTGCTTTTGAGCTCGCGTGATATCCGGTTGTCGCCTGAGAAATGAACAAACATCCGAGACTTTACACTAAGGCTCACCTTCTTGGGTCATCTTGAGGTAGGGTTCGATACTCTATCTCCAACTCATGTTTATCCGCGGTAGTAGCCGCTAGTTCTCTGACCATGTTAGCCAGCTCACCCACGGTGAACTCACTCTGATTACCCAGATTCACAGGCCCAATCGTTGTCTCGCCTGACTCTCGAAGTGGGAGTAACAAAACGGTCGAGGTCCCTACATTCCATTAGTCGGTATAACCCCAGGACGAGATCGGACACGAAACAGAAGCTCCTTGTTTGAGTGCCGTCACCATAAACAGTTATCTTGTCACCACGGAGTGCTTGTACGAGAAAATTAGACACAACTCGACCGTCCTAGGTGACAAACACTGTCACGACTACTGCATGACACGCCCTACGTGGAACATCATTCTCGGGCCGTAGGTGTTGAAGATCCGTGCGATGCGGACATCAACACCATGCTGTCGATGGTAGTCCATACACAGTGCCTCTGCTGCTCTCTTGCCTACTAAAAGTCTCTCTCAATCATTCTAGCATGGTGAGTAATTTGGGATAGGTTGTTCGCCAATAGCAGAGGTATAAGCCCCACTGATCGAGCTTGGGTCGTCACCTTCATCGTAACAGCTCCTTGTCCCGATGCAATTCACGTTGCCAAAGTAAGTCTCCTTCTGAGGGTGCTCCTCGGGATCGCCATACACCTGCAATACCTCCCAGCCGTTGAGCGGCAACTCTCCATCTCTAGACCATCACCTCGCTGGTGCTTGCCAAAAGCAGACGTGCCCCTGTCCTCTTGGCGATGCCACACATATTCAGCGTGCCGATAACCTGACAAGTCGATAACAGGAGTCAACAGCATCGCTCCGCCGTCTAATCAGCAATATCCCCGCATCGATAGGAGATCGAATGAGCACTCACGTTGGTCTTCAGCGTCTTGATGGCATTGTGTTGATAATGAACAGGAGAAGCCGGGCACGCCAGATGGTAGATCTGGTCGACCTCTAAGAGTATCTGTCATACCAGCCGTTCCTCTCAGCAACGGAGAGACAGTCGACTTACCTCTTGGGTGACGTCGTGCCTGATGAGCTCGAACCTTGGGTTGGATAACCATCGAGCGATGTTAGCCTGCGCCGTCGATTCAGAACAACGCCCTCGCGATAGTTGTGATGTGTTTTCGGGATGTTGTTCACCTTGTCTCCAGAAAAGAAGTTGTCCATGCATATCACTTCGTGGCCAAGTTGCATCAAGAAGTCGACCATATGAGATCCGATGAACCCACCTCCCCCCGTCACAAGAATGCGCTTCTGAGACTCACTTTCACTCGAGAACAGTGGGAGGCACAGTTACGCACCTTGACAGATTTAATATCATTCGGGGGTATCGCGATGATCTCCTTAGGGATGAAACCATCAGAGGCAGCCATTTCAAGGTCGAGTGGGTCGAATCACACAAGTGCTCGGAGCTCTTCAGCTCATTGACGAACACAACACTGCACTGTGGTGAAATTATAACTTCTGTGCAACCAAATGTAGCAAACCTGGACGATTCTAAATTGACACCGTAACAATTCAATGAGCTATCAAATGCTGCATTTAAGCAGTATCTCCCTCCTTAGGCACGGCAGGCACCTCGACGCCAACCAGATCACAAAGGTCTTCGTAAAACAGTGCCGTAGACTTGAGGACATCGTTGATAGCATCTTCAAGCTCTGCAACGTCTTCTTTACCTTCAATCTCGCAGATCATTCGCCACGCCTTCATCGACGCCTC
>NW_003212532.1:0-1601 GCF_000006405.1 Perkinsus marinus ATCC 50983
TGGGATCCGTTACGGGAATTGTATAACTCAAACTTCTCGAGAATATTCAGTAACGATGTATCACACTATGTCGATGGAAAGCGTTTGTGTAGCATATTATCGTCCGTATATCACTGCCCATATATTACCACCTCCTCATACATCATTCTCCACATTGCAAACACAATCAGTATGAACTGAACAACACCAATAAAGTTATAGCACTTGAGCCATGTATCGAACGCAGGCCATCCACAACATTCCACGGTGGAGCGTTGGAGTCTCCAGCATGAGATAGATGCTCTAGGTAAATGAAGCATGTGCAACCAAAGACACCAGTTGAATACAAAAATATGAAATTCATTCCACCAGAGCGTGAGTTCGCATATACCATGGACCATATAATGCCCATGCATTACTGTACCACTAATAGGCGAAGATCTCAGAACCCGATTCATCGAATCAATCTCCTATCTCCCGTAAAACTGCTCCGACGAAACTTTTGCGCGCGTCATAAGCACGCATCAACATGTGGATTTGAACATTTCAAGACCAATCTCTGGTCACAGAATTTCAGTTTCAACCATACTTGAGAGGACACCCATTAGCGTAGAGATCTATGTGTACACGGATAATCAGCCAGTCTCCACGGCTCATTTAAATTTAGCTTTTTCATTTGCAGCCCTATTCAATAGGCAGGTCGCTGTTGATAAGTATTCATAGTTGACTTGATATCTTGCTCTCTTGCTCGTCTTTGTATAATCTATAGCTGACACTTTAACAGACTTTATAGCTGTACAACAGTTATTCGAGCTGTATATACCCTATCGTCAGCAGCTCATCTGAATCTTGCGTTCTCCTAGTCCTTCAAGAGAACATCTGCATTGCAACATCGCACCTGCGCGATTGCGTGAAAGGTCTGGGCGCGCTCTCTCAGGGGCCCCCACCCCTGGCGCGCGCTGATGCCATCATGGCATATGTTGAAGCTTTGGGCAAAGCAGGTGCCCAACACCCAGTCGGATAGCGCCATGTGATCAATACACTCTCAGAGATCCTTCGGCTCGCTTTGAAGGATAGCCCGCCGCTATGTGCGGACATATAAGTGCAGGCACAGACCGCATGATTAACGAGATACCATAGGTCTCCAGTGGCGATAGGGTCCGCCTTGCTGGATGTCGATCGGTTATAGAAGAGCGACAATCGGCCACTCCTCACGTGTGGCACCGACACGACACAGTCCCTCGAATGGCCAGGTTTCAGCAGCTTGTCGACGTCGATTGGTGTGACAAAATCCCATCTCGCGACTCTCGAGAATACGATGCAGTCACCAACTCATACTCCACGCAGCGCCGCAGGCGCCGCCTACTTATTATAAATCACAAGGGCGGGCGAGAAAGTTTTTGGGGCCAGGCCTGGGGTTGCTCAAGCTCAAGCCTAGCTCATGTCCAGTCTCAGGGGACAGCGCAACCAGTATTCTCGCTCGCCTTATATTAACTCGATGGCACTGAACCACTTGCAACTACATGTATTTCTATACCTTTCAGAAATCTGTTTGACGGATTAGGCTATCAATACAGCTGATGAGGAAGTCACCTTCGCAAATAAAGACATCAATTTCATGA
>NW_003203601.1:0-2973 GCF_000006405.1 Perkinsus marinus ATCC 50983
CATAGAAAGATTCTCGCTTGTCATAGTCTTGACAAGCTTCATCCTAATGCTCCGCCCTATATTCCCATCTGGTGCGGCATCTCGTATCACTTCGGCGTGGTGCTCATGTGCTGCTCAGAAGAGGTGATTTAGTGACGCCTGGGAGAATATGCACGTGGTGGTGACAATATGAAAACTTTGATTTTTCATTGGTTTTAGCTCATTTCTATTCGAATTTGCATGTAAACTACTATAGTTAGTGAGGAAACTCCGCAGAGCTTACACTGTGAAGTGGTTTTTGCAGATACTATCATGATAACGTGTTAGATCACTTCAAGAACCCTCGAAATGCCGGAAAACTCGACAAGAAGGACCCCAGTGTTGGCACTGCCGTTGTTGGTGAGTTTATGCTCGTCGCCATTCCAATGTGAAGTGGCGAATGCAAATCATCAGACGTAACACTATTGTTTTCCTCGTAGTGGAATGTGCAATATGTTTTTCACTAGTGTTATTCGCGTGAAACTCGTCCATTGTCGTTGTTCAGGTAAAGCCTCTTGTGGTGATGTCGTCCAACTTCAAGTTAAAATAGAAGACGGTGTTGTTCAAGACGCTAAGTTCAAGACGTTCGGTTGTGGTTCGGCGATTGCGAGCAGTAGTCTTGCTACTGAGATGATCAAGGGTGAGCTCTCTGTTCTAACTTCCCAACTGTATATCACTTCTCATGCTACAAAGTATATGGCTTGCAATGTGCGCTCTCCTCAGTTGAACTCAGGAGTTTTCTCACTAATTATAGGAGTTTGTATACGAATTAGGGTAGAAGTGTACAGAAATCAATCAGTCTTTCCCGGAATTTTCACATGTAGTTGACCATGTGCAAATTTTCCTTCAAGGGTGTTCATGGTCAAAACACTCTATACTTGTATTACTCATATGTGGTATCATCGTTTTATACGGTCTCATCTGATGAGCGACTGCTATACCCAGTTTTAATCACCTCTCGGAAGTAGACAGTTTAAAAGGCTAAAACTGATCGCTCGAAAGCTAATGTGCATAGATGCGAGTCTAATCGAGCCGCGTTGTCGTAGTAGGCGTTGGACTTTGAATTCACAAACACACTCCTCTTATAAGTAGTTTGAAACAAAGGTGAGTCGATCGGAATGATAAAGCTGACGGTTTCACTATCAGTTCTATATTGTGATTCAATTGAGTTTTATTAGACTAACTTAACAGCAGATTAAGATTATTATCCAACTCGTTAGAACTTCATATGTAGCCCTCATACATTGCTGAGCTAGGCTAGGCTACGGAGGATGGCACAATGGGGACAGACATACTTTGTGTGCTAGAAGGCTTATCCTACAGTGTGTATTTTACTCTATTCAACTATCCCCGCGTCGTTTTATGCACAACTTGGGTTGTTTAAAATAGTCTTTTAGTCAGGTAAGACTCAGAAGGAAGCCTCCGAGTTGAAGAACACGGATATTTCTGGCTATCTCAAACTGCCCCCGGTGAAGATCCACTGCTCACTCCTCGTCGAAGAGGTAGGATGATCCGTTCGGTGAAATTGGAAATTTATTATTTTCTAATCGAATCCAAGAAAAACTGTCTCAATTAGAGCGGTTTCGATGTCACACAGTTTCATCAATATTGGTGCATACTTGGTAGAAGTTTCTTCACTAAAGTCGGGTTAAATGGCTATGGTGAATAGAAGCAGAGAGATGTACCTTATATTTTGCTCAGAGTTCGTGGTTTTAGTCTCATATGGAAATTCATTTTCTATCTGAGTTCCGCTAATCTTTGTCAAGGAGTGAACGAACTTCTTCGCTTTTGTTGTGAGCTCGCGATGTTCAAATTAAAGAAATGATATAGCATTTTGAGGTTTCGATGTCGCGTGTCCTATTGTGTACGCAACCTGCGATGCTCGATACTGCTAGTTAAGACTCGAGTTTGCGGCTCCGCCTTTTGATATCGTCACTTCAGGCGGTCCACGCAGCTCTGGCTGATTATGAGCGCAAACGAAGCTCTTTGAAGGGCGCTGAGGAAGCTACAGTTGTCTAAAAGTTATCTACGTATCATTGACATATGCTTATCCTCCTTTTATTGTATGACTCAATCATTGGAATCGACGATGGCGTTGTTCAAAATGACCCGTATCGCTGAGTTTTTATGTTTGCAGGTCATCGGTTATTATGTTATAGGAATCTTGGTTTTGAGTTTAGAACATCAAGACATCGAGACCATAGAAAGTGTGGAGACATGCAAGTTTGTGAAGCCTCTGCATAGTATCACGGTGATGCAAACGAATAGATTGTGTCAAAGACGAATCAAGTGACTGTATCAAGTGACGAACAGTCACTTGAAAAAGTTTATTACGTGAACTTCCAAGGGCTAAATCGGATAGTTTCTTGAAATTTTGGAGTCTACTCGATCAGCCAAAATTAACGTCATTGATTGAAGTCGGTACGTTCTTGATAAGCCAAGTTATTTCGTTGCAAATTTGAACAGTTAGGACACTTCATTTAATGACGAGTTTTACTTAGTTACTTGTTAGGCTACTAGCCATATGAAACGCAATACGAAATAGCCTGAGAGTTGCATAATAAGTATGATTGTTCATCGCACCAAATAGCATAATCGATGAGTTGCAGCTATAACGGGGCGGGCAAATCTTAACAAGTAAAACTCGTAGGTAGAAAGTCAGAAAAGAAGGCAAATTTTCAAAGAGTTGAAAACTCAGGCCGAATATGAAAGTGATGTGGAGCTGATCAAATGCTCAATTTTTTGAGTCCGAATACTCGGTCGGAGGGAAAAAATTATGTCCAAGTTAGAATTTCATCCGAGTCTGTGTTCCAAGCTCTTGCAATCCGAACAGTGTCACTAGCGGGTATTTTTCCCTAAAAACCGCAGATTCCAGGGAAATTTCCGAGTCCCACACGGAACGCAAAGCAATCACTCAATACTTGTGCAATAAAACTTAATTTTAATAATCAATTG
>NW_003214458.1:0-2146 GCF_000006405.1 Perkinsus marinus ATCC 50983
TGATGCATTTACCTTCGGGCTTCTCATACTCCCCACCCTCTGAAATGGACACAACAATTGATGATCGATTCCATGCTTCGAGCTGCGACCGAATCCATATGACTGACCTGAAGTTAAGTTGGCATCGACATTGTTATCCGCTGTCGGGAAAGGTCCAAGGACTTCGGTTCTGAAAGAAGTCATATTATCAAACAATGTAAGTCATACTCCATCCCCTGAGGAGGCTCCTCACGGACCCACCTCCCGACCCGCAAATCAGGACAGGCCATGTTAAGACAGACCAGCAGTGGGATGTTCACGAGGTTGTGCATTGGTGGTCCAAGATGTGTAGGCAAGTCGTTGCTGTGCGTCGCAAAACAAGACGGCCATAGTTGTCGCACACGTGAGGCTCACGCACCTGCGCAATGCGAGGGTCCATGTTTTATTCCTGGTCCGATTGTTGGAATCCAATAATTTCATCGCTCGTTACGAATAGGGTTGAACCCTGCTCGAGCTTCGCAGATTTCATGAGATGTCGCTGCTGAAATTTCGAGGCTGAAATTTCACTGAAATTTTGAATTTTTGGAAAGGATTCGCCTAATCCGGTTTCCACCATCGAAAGTTCCTGTCCGAAACGTCGTTTACTCTGCTGAACAATTCGATTCATCAATAGAGATCCCCTTCCCGATCTCCATTGTTAACATGCTCTAGAATGCTACACAGCATTAGATCACCGGAAAATTTTTACTTGATCATCGTACATTAATATCATCCGATTGTGAGCTGAGTGCGCGCTTTATTATAATCCGTCGGATTATAATAAACGACGCGCAAGGTGGCCCTAGTTGATTTCTGCGCAGAAGGTTCTCTGAATAAGCGCGCGCTCGCGGATATTTGAAAGAAGGCTATCGGATATTTGAATGACAGTCGGATATTTGAGGCATATTCTCCCTGGCTGGAAAAATTGGGACCTTCAGAGACTGGTAAGGGCCATCTCTACAGATGTCAGATGTGCAGTATTATGGGCTTGAAGGGGAAGTGGGGAACCAAACCCGTCAAAGCTTCGGGAGATAGGCTAGCTGACCGGTGCCAACGCCACGAAGCGTCCAAATCTCATCAACAGAACTCTAAAACAAGCACTCATGCACTCCGCGTCACCGATGGAGGCACGTTGAATGTAAGTAAGAGGATTTTGGCAAAGTCAACTGCCCAATTCAAGTCCCACGTGAGCAACATCGAAGAGCTCTGTAGGCTGGCATACTCGTGCTTCAAGCTCGAATTGCCTCATACTAGTATATACGACAAATTTGTCAAACCCCTGGTGCTGGTCTCGAATCATATCTCTAAACTGCTCCGCGGAATGCAACCTATCTCCGCAAATACTCTGTGGTGGAGTTTATGGAACTTACGTATGATGTTCTGAGACAGAGTCGTGAACTCTCCGACTGTGGGGATTTATGTCCCTTCTCGGATGAGGCGACCATTAGAGGTATAACAGGGAGCGTGTTGAATGTCACGGTAAGATATGTGGATGGGAGCCCGCGAGCCTCGAGAACGACTTGTTGACTTGAGAGTGGTGAAAGATACAAGTGGAGAAAGTTTCTCCAGTATCTCCGAGAAACTGTTCACTTCAGTATCAAATCTTCTCTCGCCCGAGCCGGTGTTGAGATTACTCGAGTTAAGGCTTTATCGTTTGATGGGGCGTCAAATTTTGTTGGGCACAAGAAAGGAGTCAGGGGGTACTTCAATCCTGACATAATATACTGCAACTGCTGAGCGCACGCCCTGGCAGTTTGTTGTACGGGAAGACTTAGAGCAGCACTAAAAGAAACCAGTAGTGGTCTCGAAGTAGATGTGCTTCTTGGTGGTTCGGTCGCGTCGTTAGACGGAGGTGTAGAGGGAGTTAAACCTGTTGAATCATGAGGAAATGCACAGCGATCACAGTTAGACAATTTCATTCCAGATCTAAGTAACATCCCGAGTAGCTTGTACCACGATCAAGTGAGGCAAATTGCATCGTAATCTCTATTGCCTCAGGCAATAGAGATTACGATGCGATACTAGTGAGGACTGGTTAACTCAAGTAGAACTAGAGTTAAGATGAGGTAGCAGATCACACAATCAGTCACTGGACTCAGTCCAGTCTAACAAATACCAACTAGAATCC
>NW_003211188.1:0-1279 GCF_000006405.1 Perkinsus marinus ATCC 50983
ATGCCCCGGGCCAGGCACCTGCAACAGCGAGGAAATGACCTGTACGAGGTCGCGGGTTCGAATCCCACTTGAGGCTTTTTGGCTGTTCCTCTGGTCTCTGTCTTCGTCGTTATCATGAGAGGAGCCGGCAAATGAACCTTTCCCGTACGCAATGCCGTTATATTATACCTAAATTCGCTCAATGATGCAAATCTGAATCGCGAGTTTACTTATTCGGAGCGGGAAGAGTCTTGCTGACCGCGATCGCCTTGTCCAAGAAAGACTGCTTGGCTCTTTTATTCAGAAGTCCACCGATACCACTCCTTCATCAAATCAATGACCCGACCAACAACGATTATCTGTCCTCACCTGGGCTTCACGAGTGCGACCTTGGTTATATCATAGCGTCCCGGAGCAGGAGTAGCCGACCCCCTTTTCGAGTCTGTTATTCCACCTGGCTTATCAGTTTTCGACGGGGATGAATCTCCTTCAACTTCACCTTTTTCACGACTATCTTTATCGAATATATACCCCTTGCTGCCGTGGTCCAACTCTTCCACTGCTCGATTCTTCGGCCAAGGGGCGTGTCTGAGATCACTAATACGAGTCTTTGTATTATTTATCCGCAACTACGCTAAGTATCTTCCCGGGCCAGGTGAGCTCCCGGCCAACTTCTTGATTTGCCCAATACGTGACATTGCCTCGCCGCTGTCTTTCGGTATCGTGCCTGGTTTCACAATTTCATAACGATTTCACTGTGTCAACAAAGTAACTATCATTCCACACTGCGACATACCTCCTGTCACTTTGCCGTTCAAGCCATGTTTAGGGACCTTATAGTCGCCAAGTTCGTATGCACCAGTCATAAGCAAGAGATCGACGGCAGCCAGATGAAGATCGCGACGCAAAATCTTGTGCTCTTGCACTATCTTGCTTTTACTCAACGCCTAAACGCACAATCGTGCAATCGAGCGGACGTTCGAAACAGGTAGAAACCGGTTTTCATTTAATATTCAAGTGAACTCCTGTATGACTAGTGTAGGATGCATCATGTGAACGGCGTAGAAAACGCCACGCGGTCTTGGACGCTTATACGGCTCGTATGATACGTGTAACGCTCGATTCACTCTCGTATTTGTTTCCTTTTGTAATCGATTCTTTGAAGGCAGCTATTGAGCCATCCCGCAATCACATGAGTCGGATAGTGATATGATAAGGAGTGATTGGTCACTAGGTCGGTAATGCTTAGCAACTGATGCACATGTTATTGCACGGCGTGCTCTAGTCACGATAAGATGCT
>NW_003210640.1:0-1024 GCF_000006405.1 Perkinsus marinus ATCC 50983
CTTTTACTAGTTACTGACTTATACTAGCTTACATAGGGATCCATATCTATATGAGGAGGATATGGATAATAGGGTCTTCATTGTGTTGCTATAGTTTTGTGACCATTGATTGCACTCTATTGGGCACTGGATCATTCGCTATGGTTTTGCGAACCCTTATGGATTTAGGGTTTTTGAGTCATCTGAGGACTAAGGTTCTCGCTACGGATTGTCGATATATATTAACAGAGTCTAGCTTTGAGTTATCTGAGTTCGGAATGGTTGTTACACGTTCAGGAAAGACTACCGAAGTGCCACGTAATCGTGACACTGATGTTATAGTCAAGGTACATCGTAGACGTGTTAAGGAAAAGACGAGTCATGCTTCTCATGCGCAGTGTGCAGAAAGGGAGTCAACCCATGGTACCTCGGTTACTCCCACTAGTTACCCGAGTCCTCATAGGGAGGAACACCGCTGCGCGTAATTCAATGATACCCCATCTTTTATAACAGTATAACACTTTCGATATTTGCACTACTATCATTGTCACTCCTATCCTAGACCCAAGAGACAATAAATAGTATCTTGTTTAGTCACCACGACAATGCTATTAGTTGTATGTCTTTACTTTTCCACCGAACTTGCTCTCGGTGACTCCATGCAATGACATGCGTGCTGTCTCCAAGAAGAAGGGCGTCACGCCATTGATCATTGCACCTTTTCCCCCTAATGTCTCTACTACTCTGCCTGTCGATTATGGCATCTATTACGGTAATGACTTGAGTACTGGGGAAGCGAGGAGTGATGTATCACGTATCTCTGGCGGAACAAGAAGTTCCGGAGTTACAATCATTAAATTAGTAACTATCTTGGGAGGACGTGTTCGCGCGCGTATGCACGAATCCCGCTCGCCCATTATTCGTTGCATGAAACGGCTCGCAGCCCTCAGGCTGAAATGGATAAGATAAGAAGCCTTACGTTGGCAGCACCCTCATCTGAGCTATCCCTCGTAACTGACGAGCTAGACAGTGACATGAATGTAAA
>NW_003200833.1:0-970 GCF_000006405.1 Perkinsus marinus ATCC 50983
GAAGCTACCATCTGCTGGATTACGGCTGAACGCCTCTAAGCCGGAATCCATGCTGGATAAGCAGTGTTGTACACCGTGCTCAATGCTACAAGAAAAAGGCTAGGTCAGGCTTCGGCCTGACCAAAATTCAAGCTGCTATACCTCTGGCTGCATTGACTTGTGGTCAGAGTGTATGGTGATCATAGCAATTGCAAGTATTGGGCTCGATAAATCCTTTGAAGACGACTTAATTGCATCCGGGTATTGTAAGTGTTGAGAGTAGGCTTAGTCTTACGATCCACTGAGATTCATCCCGTGTTGCGCCGATTTGTCTCCTCCTATTCTATTTCCATCTACGGACTCGACTTAAAAAGGCGGATTACTCCACACTCAAGAGCTTCTGAGAGCTCTGGTGTGGGGCACGGTAGAGTTGGATCGCGGTATAGTGTCCTGGTGAGGGTTTGAAGTTGGATGGAGGATCATACCTTATGGGTTGAAAATCCTCGACTTGTTCAAATTTGGGTGTGCGCGGTTGGGGGTAACTTGGCTTTTTGGTCGACTTAATGATCGCCAGCGGCCATACTGCGTCGAATACACCGGATCCCATCCGAACTCCGAAGTTAAGCGGCGCAAGGCCCGGATAGTACTGGGGTGGGGGACCGCCCGGGAAGTCCTTAGGGTGCTGCTGGCTTTTTGCAAAAGTCGTACATTTTTTTACAAACCCCCTCCCCACCCCCTTGGACATTGTTCCTCTTTTGTCTTGTATTGTGAAGCACTCTATGCTAGCCCACATCACAGTCCAGTAGTTCAATAGAGAGACAAGTGAACATAGTTTATAACATTGTCCAAGGGGTGGAGGGGGATGCGCGAAATCGATGTGCACGTTTGGTCAAAGATGCTCGCGAAAGCTGCACATCAATTTCGCACATGGGCGAAATTGACTTGCAGGTGGGTATAAAAGTTGATGTAGGCCATGTGGCTCGATTTCAAC
>NW_003199785.1:0-1461 GCF_000006405.1 Perkinsus marinus ATCC 50983
ACTCAGTGTGCCACATTGGTAACTAGGTCAGTGTCGGTTTGGACGTTACTACGACAGCTTGCAGTAGGAACATGAATGCAGTCAACTACGCTGGTCTAAGACAGTCTGATGGCTATGTAGGAAGCGCTTGTCGGACTGAGTCTTCCACACCAGTTTCCGCTCATAAAAAAACCAACTCGTCGATATCTGTTTAGCTCGTCGGCTCTCTGTCATGAAACTCTGTTCGACTGGGGGGTTTTGCGTGGACGGAGAAAGGCGAAAACGTGTACTTTGGGACGCGGAATCTGCGTGCGTACTATTAGTGATCCACTAACATCCGGATGTTAGTGAATCACTAATAGTGATTACATGCCGGAGAAGGAACGATCATCGTTCCATCGGATGCATTCAGATTTAATGTGCCGATGAACGGCGAGGGATGAAGCGACGTTTCAAAAACGCCGCCACCACAAATTATGCTCCATAAGGATCGACACTAACAAGAGCTCGAATCATGCCCGCGAGCCATTCAAGAAAGTTGTGCTTTGTGCCGCACAACTTGTTTGTTAATTAATCACGACGACTTATCTCCGCCGACACCATAACCTTCCCTCACGTAAGGTATTACTCTCGATCGCTAGGCTATGAACGCATCATCGCAACTTGAGCCAAGATTGCTCGATCAAGCTCATCGACAACAAACTCGGGTTTAATAAGATAAACATTATTTCGCCAGAGTATTGCCAATACTGGACTTACCACTGGCCAATGGTAAGACCAGCAGCTGGACTGCAGCTACTAAGAACTATATCGTCGCGGTGTAAATCGGTTTCGTTTGGCCATACAAGGACCTTTGGTGTGTTCTTGGTAAGGGCTCATTGTCCCTGTATCTTTATGTAGTTCATTTGTGACTTTTAGCATACGAAGTCTTTGTGCAGCGATAAATCGATGGGACAAATCGTTTCGTTATTCTATCTTTCGATTCGAACCAGTTCACTGTGGCATTAATACACTCGAAACGTCGACTTGGCGTTGTCGAGTATTACCACTGAAGATAAACTCCACAATATCAATGAGAACCGGGTACTCCATGCGGCACAGGATCCCAGGAAAGTTTCCTGAGGGAACAACTACATGTCAAAATGAAAATTTAATATCTATAGCTCGTTGCTTCTAGTTCTCGTTTGAGATGGTATCTGATATTACGCTGTAATCAGGAGCACGGTGCCGGGTTAGCAGCCAGGTCTCTATCGATGAATCCGTTCCTGCGGTAATTGACTAACGCCCCTTCAGTGATGATAATATCATAATGATATGGCAACACTGATCGTGATCTATGTAGTTTACTCATTCAATACAATGGAGATACACCCGCGGTATGTTAACCGCGATACGCTGCCGCGAAATGATTACCATTTCGTAAAAATCGGGATATCTCGACAGTGACCGCGGCAAGCACGTACCGTGGTAAACACACGGCCA
>NW_003200695.1:0-1083 GCF_000006405.1 Perkinsus marinus ATCC 50983
GACTGTTACAATAACACCTGTGCCCTCCCCTCGTCAACTGTGGAATTCTGGGCAGGGTGACGAGTAGTCGCGCTTGCATGCATGTAAAGATCGTGATAATCTGGGGTCTGAGAGAACACAATGATATAGAAGTAACAATCTGCCAGATTGGATCTGGTTCACCATAGAATATAGTTCTCATGGGCGATCGAGCTTCTGCAGAGATGGCTGGATGAAGATTCAACAATTCGGTTGATCCTGACGCTCTAAACGTCCCAAGAAAGACCCAAAATGCTTTCATAGATGATTGAAAGGAATGGGGACTATGTCAGTTATTCAACTACAGCCGAATACATACTATGTAGCGTAGGGTATCTACTCTCATAGCAAAATGTCAACGTTGAAGAAATCGTTTCATCGCAAGCATAAGTTGAGTGCGATAGATCTCACGCCAAACTTCTCAGAATGCCACTCTTGACTCGGAACGTATCGGGTGCCCCAAATAAAATGTGCTTTGTCTGTAAGTCGCAGAGTTCAACGAATTTTTAAGTGATAGCTAACTAGAAGGTACCTTTGAATTCTAGATATGATTTGGCTCTGTAGAGCTATGCACAATCAAATCACGCAAAATTGCTCAAAATCCATGCAAAAAAAGTTCAGCCCAATTTCTTGGTGATAAATCAAAGCGATATGAGAAAATGCAGGAGTACCACCCAAAGGCTGGAACCCTAACTTATCTAACAGGTAGATAGATCAAGAAGTTTGGTCGTACTCGGTGAATGTCAGCGTCGACAGAATCATCGGACAATACGAATTCTAGCACCATATTAATTTCACTCTGCTCACTTTAGTGGGGCACCACACTCAATAATGAGCTTGTACCGAAGACGGTTGAAGTCCACTCGGAAATCACGCTGACTCAAAGCAGTTCTACCTGAACGAAGGAACCGTTCAACGTGTTTTTCATCTCCGGCACTAGTGTCTCCTGATTTTATAGGTTACCTTCTCGCTCGTAATCTCCTCCGAAACGTCCCGACTTTTTTGCTATATGATGTGAAAACGTGTCTTCTCCGAGCCTGCTTTGTATCCAGTGAGCAGCCAACA
>NW_003202854.1:0-1005 GCF_000006405.1 Perkinsus marinus ATCC 50983
ACTCCTGATATGTGTGTCACATGATATGTGATGACAATGAGGAGCCGCTGCGATGAGTGTGTGGCAGAGTTGTTCCCGGACAATCCACCTCAATAGACCTGTCAACATAACATTGCTGTATTGCGTCATGATAGCATCCATTGTAGTTGTTTCAGCATACATCTCCTAGATGCTTACCAGCTTTCCTATTATCGTCGTCCTTCTCGTCTCCCTTCCATCGTATGCTAGAAGGATGGTGTCTATCAGCAGTCAAGAGTGGCTCACTCCCACCGACAAGACTTGTGAAATGTTCTCCATGGGTGTTAGTAAATTCCTTCTACAGGGCACCACATTGGTCAACGACGGTTCTGTTTTCTCGGAGGTCATCAACGTCACAATGGTCAACGAAATTGTCGATTGTGCCAGAAAATATGGTACTGGTACAGCCCTTTTGTTGGTCTCAGACAGCTACCCCTATCACGAATGCTCCCCCGATATATTCAGTTTTGCTACCTTCGAATCTCAGATTCAGCCTTATATCACTCAATATAATGTAGAGGAGGTGAGGTTCTGGGTTTGGGCAGGAAACTGTCAACAGTTCTTCTGGCAAATCGCGCAAAGTGTTGGGTCGATCATAAGCCGCAGGCTCAAGACCAGGACTGGAAAGCCTGTCAAAGCGTCGATCGGGTGAGTAAAATCGCCAGTCGCTTCTGCATTCAGAATAACCGTTCTGAGTATGCTAGTGTAGAGGCAACGTCTGGCCCGTAAGATTGATCCACGACGTGGTATAGTTTGTTCTCAGTTTCGGAGCGGAGCCCTCGGACTCACCACTGTGGAATTACGTAGAAGCAGCCAGGCTGGAACGCGTGTTTGATACCGTTTCGATCCACTTCGGGTATCGGACACTCTTTTCGGATAACATGGTTAATGCTGATTTCGCTCGTCAAGCCGTTCAGCGCCTGCTTACCCTCGGGGTACCAGCGTCAAAATCGAGCTATCAGTGAGCCATGGACTCCTTTAGGCGGG
>NW_003202470.1:0-1179 GCF_000006405.1 Perkinsus marinus ATCC 50983
CTCGTACTCCGTATGGCTACTCGCCGTCCCCCTTGGGTTTTAGAGCAATGTGCTCAGCATGCTCTACGGAGAGGTTCAGTTGAATCAAGCTGCCAAGTACAGTTAGCTACCAGCCAACTATTCCCGTCAACGATTTTATGGACGAGCCGACCACTGAGATGGTTTCTTGTGAGAGGCCGCAAGGTGCTAGCCCGGAGCTGCTGAACTATATGGATGACTGTCTGGCCATGTTTGGTTTAACCGTAATTCTATTGCCTAGTGTGCTTGGTGAGCTGTGTTCGGCTATGGTTGAGTATGTGAGGTTGATTCTGCTGGATGCTGACTTGCATTTGAAGGATCCCAAGACCATTACCTTTGAGAATAAAAATTTTACGGTTAATGGTGTTTATTATCACTCTCCGTATGTTATTGGTTGGCCACCTGAACGTCTTCGTGCTGTGAAGGATGTGATTTTATCGGCACCGGTGTCCTATCGTCAGGCCTTGGAGTTTCTTGGTATTCTTCATGTTGTGGCATGTTGGCTACTCCCACCATGGATTATACTTCGCAAAAACTGTTTGCAGAGCTTGTTACAACAGAGACTGCATGAAGATAATGCGGAGTGGGATGATGCTATTGACGACGATTGCTATCCCCTATTGGATGAGTTCATGAGTTCACTCCAATTACCGCAGTTGGCGCAATATAATGTGTTTCGTCGAATTATTTGTTGGGCTCCACTGCACATCTATTGTGATGCTTCTTCGTATGCATATGGTTATGTGGTTGGGCAATATTATGAGGAGATTTCGGCTAATCTGAATGAGCGGCAAAAGGAAAAATTGAGTGCTGAATTGGCTACTATTCATGGTGATCTTGCCCCGCGTCAAGATGATACAGGGCGATTATTCATTCCACTATGGTTTCGCCAAGCCCTGTTTTCCCGTGTTGGCCAGCTCACTGCTCATATCAACACCAAAGAAGTCTTGGCTGCGACTTCTGCTATTGTTGGTGTGATATGGACTGTTGGTAACGTACATCAAGCTCGCTTGGAGATCTACACCGACAAAGCCACTTGTCTGAAGGTTTTGCGTATGTGGAAACCAGCTCCACCAGGTGATAGTGTTGTTGATGTTGCGCAGTCTATCATGCAAGAAAGGCTTCTTCAAGCAGTATCTTCATGTGTGCCCGAGCAACATT
>NW_003209897.1:0-1043 GCF_000006405.1 Perkinsus marinus ATCC 50983
GACTCTAATCCCCGACCAAGGCCGTTGTGATATTTCCTTCAATGCTGGGTGCTCGGCTCGAATGATCCTTTCGAAGACCTACCGCTGCCCTCTAGTCCAAGCAGACCTCCACAATGAGCACCTCATGAGCCGTCCACGAGCTGAGTACAGCTCTCTTCCAACTCTCCTCCCCGGACTGGACGTCCATCACTATGGGGTACACGGCTTCGAGCTCGGTAGTCGTCGCAAGGCTAAGATGGCCGTCACTGAAAGGACGTTGATGGAGTTGTTACTCATTCATTGGCGGTGGCAGAGGCTCTTCCTTTAGATGCTCCTTCATCCACTTCTTGAGCTGCTCGAGGGAGATGTAATGGTCGTCCTGGCCCCTTATAAACACACGATTAACATAAGCTTCCGCATAGGTCTGCAGGAGGTTCTCGCTGAGTTCCGAGCCGTCGGACTGGCCTCCGAACTGAGTCGAAGTCTCATTGACCATTGTACGTAGTCGCGGCCTACGAGCTCTCTCTCTGCAGCCCTCCTCTCTGTTTACCCTCCACAGCTCCTGTGTACTTGATCGGTACGAACAGAGAGGAACAGCTGGGAGCCAGCTTGGAGGCTACTCGTAAGTGGCTTTTCACTGCCTCCACCAGGTCCCTGTGGTAAACGTGGTCTTCATACCAACACTCTCCTCCCTACCATCGGGAGACTCTTCCGTCCTCATCGAGGTCACAAAGGAGGAATAGGAGGTCAGCCCAGTCCGCGGGGTCGGCTGAAATGCGCAACTCCCCTCAACGACGACGATTGCTTTCACCCACCGGATCGCATCACTCGGCGCATCGCCAAGATCTCGTAGAGGTTGGGATCCATGTTCGAACCTCCCGCGATGCGGAGAACCCTCCTGGCCAGTTGTGATCCCGCCAGATAGTTCAAGTTGAGCAGCTCCAGCGCTAGGAATCCTCCTGATCTCGAGGACTCCTCCCTGCCCCTCCGTATGGCTCTCGTAACGGCCCGATACAGCTGCTTCCTCGACATCGAATCGATAACCTAACCCTCAATTGTAGACG
>NW_003201157.1:0-1126 GCF_000006405.1 Perkinsus marinus ATCC 50983
AATTTTCATCCTCACGGTAAAGTACCTCGGGGGGTACTTTACCGGCAATCCTAAGGTTAAAAGTGTGCAAGACGACTCGCTGCGCTCCGCCAAACAGTCGTTGGTTCGAAACTCTGCATGTACATTTTTAAATTAATTTGTAACTTAAACAAAAATCTTACAACTATTAACAAAACTCGACAATAATTTCGATACTCATT
The DNA here is from genome assembly GCF_000006405.1 of Perkinsus marinus ATCC 50983. Lineage (NCBI taxonomy): Eukaryota > Perkinsozoa > Perkinsida > Perkinsidae > Perkinsus > Perkinsus marinus. The sequence continues at coordinate 201 of NW_003201157.1, forward strand.
TGAAACTTCATATGAAACTACTTACAAATACTCATCTTGGCTAGAGTCAGGCGTTTTGTTACTGCAGGACTCCTCCATAGCAGAAAAGGCCCTCTTAGCAGAAACTGAAACTTCGCCCCACGCTCTACTAGCTTGCTGCCAAGCTACCCAAGCTTCCTGTTGAGCCATGAGTGCCCTCTTTCGTATCTCCTAGTTCCGCTTCGTCAAGATCCATTACGCGTATCAGTTGTTAATAAAAGTGGTTATATCTGTTAAATCTGCTGAATGGCGCCTTGAGGCCTACCTTTGTGGTCCATGCTTCGATGAACCGATTCGTATTTCGTTAGAAGTAAGTATAAAATGGTGGAGTGGTAAAGTTTGTGTTCGGTGTTGGAGAGATCCTGGTTCGAATCGCGGTTATATAACATTTTACGTTGTGTTTAATTGCCGTAAGGATTCCTAATATCCTCAGATAGCACATCCTTACGTTAGGTAAGGACGTCTTTAAGTATAGGATCCTAACGTTAGGTAAGGAAAATCTAGTGAAATAGCCTTAGTTAGGTAAGGACGTCCTAAGGTTAAAATCCTATACGTAAAGACGTCCTAATCTAAGGACGCTTGTGAAATGGGCCCCCGAAATCGATGGAAATGTCACGCGCCACATAATCAACGCAGTTTGCAGATTTACTCCGTTTGAGAGATTCATCGGACCCTTAAAATGAAGACAACGGCAGGAACAGCGTGTTCCTGTTCCGAACAGGGATAACGATACACCAAATGATGTTGATCGAGATCACGACTGGAGTCCAATCAATGTAGGACGGACCTTGTAAATGAGCCCGAGCGACGACCTGTCTCATCGTTGTGTCGCCGACAGAGCGTTTTAAGCGATGTCGCTTTGAGCTTAGGATATGGTCTGGCGCTGATGGAAGTACCGTAGCGGTTCT
>NW_003203146.1:0-1372 GCF_000006405.1 Perkinsus marinus ATCC 50983
GCTCATCCACCAAAAGTCCCGGTACTGCCAGCGAAGTCGTCGGTTCAACAAAAAACTATGGTGGTGGTGTCGTCGTGGTCGAGATCTTCTCGAAGTTGAGGAAGGCACGGTTGCTTATCGGAGCCGGTTGCTCTGGTTAGCGAGGTCACGATCGTTCGAGGCAGCAGTCGAGTGTGATAAGGGTTACAGGCTGGCCTTGCCACAAGTGGTCACCCGCCTGCGGGACACTGACCCTTCTCTCCAAGTCGACTCTGCCCTCGGTACCTATTTAAGATCCAATCAGTCTCACGAGTTGATAGCTGTAGCCTTGGCTAAACCGGCGGTGAGCCAATCTGGCATACCCAGGCTACCTTCGGGCAAGGGTATACGTAGGCAAGGGAGCGCTATGCACTTCGGTGCTGACACTTGCCGTTTCACTCGGCAATCCTGTCCCTTCGGTAGGGATTGCCGTTATCGTAAACATTTCGGCGACCCCCAATCTAAGCCTTATTGGCAGAACGGTCAAGGTGGGGAGAAGGACAGTAGCTTCGGGTCTGATAAACGCCCTAGGACTGGGCAGGTGAAGGATGAACCATCAAGGAAGAACCCTAAGGATCAATAGCTGCGGCATTGGTTTGGTGCCAATCCAACACTGTTGAAGCTGAGTTTCCGCCATTTTCCGAAGTTTGACTATCACGTAGTCAAAACTGGTGGCTGTTGCGTTGCGTCAGTGCCGTTCCTAGTGGTCATAACACCATAAATGGGACGGAGGAAACGTCGTTCTCGGAACGACTGTCGTTCAGTTTGGTTCCCACTTGACAAAGAGACTCTTCTTTGGGAAATGCCACACGTGAGGTCTACCCAAGCGAAGAAACAGCGAGATAGGGGCAGAAAGTTGGGCATCAAGCCTGAAGATCACCCTTGGATTACGTCGACCCAGGAATTATCAGCCGCAGAGGTGGAGGGAAGCCTCGAGATGGCTCCGGGTACTCAGGGCAGTGGGGCAAGTTCGAGTTTCGAGAATCTGAGCTGCCATTAATAGAGAGTACTTCTGGGATTCTAATTAAGCACACAGAGAGGTTCTGTGCGGCCCGAAAGGACTTCTTAGATCGTTTCTTCGCCAGCTCTCGGGAAGAGCAATCCGCGATGAGTGTGGAGTGGAACGCCAATGATGGAGCTTCCCTCAATAGTGTGGCCAATGATCTCCTTGAGGACTTGACCACTTTCATCTCGGTCGCGGAGGACATCAATAAATCGGAGCTGGGAGAGCTGGCCGCCCCCCCCGTCCCCTCTACGCGCTAGACTGCTAGAGAGCTCTGCCTCGGTATGGCCCTGGTAAAGGAGCACGACGAGTCGCCGGTGAGACGCGGATATCTGCCGGATGGTAGCTGAG
>NW_003211151.1:0-1355 GCF_000006405.1 Perkinsus marinus ATCC 50983
TACACAGGAAAGCTGAAAGACGCTGAACTGAGAATAGCAAATATCAACACAAGTACGACTCTAAGTGACCCTACTTGCACTAGCATAGATGGTGATGCCCACCAAGGAGCCCAAGATGAAGAACCATGCGATGGTCAGTACTATGAGAATGCAGTAAACTCGATAGTGTCGATCGCGAGCACTCATCTGCTGACTACTAGACCTTAAACTAATATGTGATACCATTGAAGGGGGATAAGGCTCCATGAATCGAACTGGCTACTAGAAGAGCAGATTCCCATACTCCGATCGGTGCCAAGTCAACCTCATCGACACCTCGAATAGTGACATGAATGGAAGAGATATATTGCCCATGTATAACGCAATGCCAGTGGTACTCGGGTTTCTAGCCGTAGTATGTGTTCATCAGTACGCAGAATTTGACAGCTCCTTATGCCGACAAACAAAGTGCAAAATTGTACATCAACGACCAGGAGGTCGTCAATCCCAGATCGATCCGCCAATCTAGCGAATTCGTTCTGCAGCCAATACCTACGAGGAACCCACCATGCTGATGAACGAAGACCTCGAAAGAGTCTCACAATCTGGTTCTCGATCCCAGCGTCTTTCATACTCTTATCTTCCCTCTCGAATACTCGTCGTGGCATTCTTGAGACCAGCCGATAGTTAAGATCAGCCTCGGTGAAGTCCTGAACGCCATCATCCGCCGTAGCTGCTGCTGCCCGATCATGATCATTGAAGAGCTCCGAGTCCATCCAGTCATAGAGATCAGATACGGGCTCGCTATCTAACAACACGAGTATCGCCCGAGCAGCTCCGGTAGCCCCACTCACCCAGGAATGCTCTTTGTACTCGCTTGCCATTGAATAACCTAGCCGCTACCTACACCACATGGCATGACAATAGCCTTTAAACGTGGTGAAGCATAGACCTACTTCCACTCGCCCGGGCGTACCCTTCTCAGGTTCTGGTGGTAGACTCTCCCGTTTCCTCTTCATGGAGGACTTCAGTATCACATACTTAGCCGCTGCATCTGATATCTCCTCCTCCCTCTTTTGCTTTTGTGCCTCTCGCTCACGATCCGCCTATGAAAATACAATTTGAGAATCACATACGACAAGACAGCCATCAGTGACTGCTGCCAAGCTCTACCTTCAAACTTTCCAAATATTCCTGATCCTGAACTTCACGAGTCTCGCGGTCCACCATAGCTCTCAACCATTGAGTCTCTCGCTCGAGCCGTTCAGCCTCCGACATCTGGCTCTGCGATGACAGTACACTCGGTGATGGTCCTGAAATCTCGGCATCAGGGCAGCCTCTTACAGACCGTGCGACGGAAACAGTATCGGATCCAA
>NW_003200396.1:0-1044 GCF_000006405.1 Perkinsus marinus ATCC 50983
AAGTCCCTTAAGTGGCTTAGTGCGATTGCGATGACGAGATCATCCGAGCCGAGTGACGGCCCTCAAGAAGGGACGTAGAGAAAATACGCAAGTCCCGGTGTATATACCATTCGCTGCGCAAATGAGCCTTGAAGTCCCACGGCCCCTCCCACGCCCTACGTCCTCACCTCTGACCCTTCCCGGCTCCTCCCTGGCCCTCCCCGTGCCCCTGCCCCCCGCGGACAATGTTGGGGAGGGGAATGTACCGTGGCATAGCTTATGTAAAGCTGCCTCGTCTGCTAATGTAGGCTAACGTAAGTCGTTAGCAACATTGACCAGGGGGTCAGGGGGCCATGGGCTTACTCGAGGGTCAAGCCAGTCAGGGCCAATGGGATTATTGAGTTTAAAAATTAGCGTATCCGCGAATCGTACCTGGATGCATCGATTGTCGGCATAGTCACATAACCTGCTGAGCTATACGGTAGAAGATGTTGCTGTCGAGCATCACACGTGGATACTACAGTGCAGCTACTGTTGGTCATGATAGGACCTGATACTACTGTTGTTGAGTGCCAGGGTCATGGCCCCAGGGCCATGGCCCTACTGGGGCCATGGGCCTGGCCCTACTGGGGCCATGGGCCTGGCCATACTGGAGCCATGGGCCTGGCCCCATGAGAGTTTAAAAAAGTTAAATTAATCTAGGGTAGATTCGAACCGAGAACCGCACGGATGAAAATCTTATTCACCAACTAACCTAACTGACAGTCTCACTGGAGAGTAAAAGTATGCGCTTTCTCATCAACGACGTGCATGAGGTGATTGGTGACCTGGTTACGCTAGATTTATTGAATTTGATAATGATTGGTAATGTCATTCTTTACGGAGCGCGTCACCCCCAAATTTCGTTGAACTTCGCACACGCGCTCACAGGCAGATTCATTGGTAAATTATAAGCAAGTCCCTTAAGTGGCTTAGTGCGATTGCGATGACGAGATCATCCGAGCCGAGTGACGGCCCTCAAGAAGGGACGTAGAGAAAATACGCAAGTCCCGGTGTATATACCAT
>NW_003210383.1:0-1846 GCF_000006405.1 Perkinsus marinus ATCC 50983
CTGCCGCGCCTCGACTTCATCAGTAAAGTCTGGTTGCTGCAGCGATGGTTGCATGATCGCGTGTACTACTATCGAGCCTGAACATACGCCAAAGGTCGGCGTTTGTAGAGGTACTTTTACTACCCATAAGAAGACTACTGAAAGCCATCGACGTGCTCACTACAAACTGCTTTATCGTGATACCATAGGGCATTGTAAAAGTGACTTCATTCGTAAGGGTCTTAAACCAACACAACACGACAAATGCTATTACTAGAAACCAAAAAGGAACAACAACAAGAATGTGTATTATCTGCCCATGTGCCCCTAGTGTAGTGTTTGGTAGAGGACCACCTTCATATAGTAATGTCTGCACTTACAGGATCGCAGAAAGCCATGTGGTTGGCGAGGAAGCGCGACTCAGACTGATGACCTGGTTTCGAAGGCAAAAAACCTACAGTGATTTCGATAGCGCTTGATGGAAGGTCGAAAGATTTATGAGGATAATCAGTGATGAGAGGAAGCCTATCCGGAGGGAACCCCCTCCCAGACCCCTGCCCCTGGTTTCAATCTCTGTGTCCTTCAAAGAGCAGCCTCTCATCACAACGACAGACTCACTCAAGCAATAGATCGATATCGTTGCATGACGAACTTCGGCCCGACCGATACCCTACACAAGGGCACATAGTGACGGTCCACCCGTGATGATGATGACGATGATGAGCCGTGAGGCTCTTATGAAAACGGTTCGTAACCCCTTGTAATTCCCATCGAGTGCTTTCGAAATTCACCACCACAGGTTGCCATGCTAACTCTCAATTCCACAGCAACCTTATAACCAACACATTCCAACGCTCATCACGAGCCTGCCCCTCCACCACCGTCTTTGTCTCTCCATCAGAGACATCAGAGTATAGCCTACGGACTGCAGAATTGTTCTTCAATATCGGTCCTTCAGATGCAATGCAGACTCAGCCATTATACTGCAATCACTAGCCAGAACTACGGCAGAGCTACTCGGCTACCGCATCTTGACAAATTAAAACGTACGATCAAACCTCAGAATGCCCAGGAGTTCGATCTCCACCGCTCTCCCCCCGTAGTAGCTCAGTGAGTACTAAGGTCATTAGTAGCGAGCCCGAGCAGCATTGGCCAGCAACGAGCCGACAGACTACTTCAGAAAAAAAGGAACGTTTGGTCATCATTGCCAATAGAGACTAAAACTTGTCACTCTTGTCTCTAGACTACGCACAGCGCAACACAAGCTTCACAAAAGCGTCCTTCAACATCACAACGCTGATCGACCTTTCGTATTCCGACGCCCTAGCGTACGGATGTAATAACAAGTGAGTATGGGCATATTAGTGACCACCGTGATGACCTTTGTAGTAAGCCTCCCGACGGCGGGCGAATCTGAGATTGAATAGTGAGTGCCACGGACAAGGTCCGACAGCCTTACTCCTCGTTCATAGCCTCAACATTGAGCGTCTTGAGCCATCTCTGTTCGGCCTCATTGTTCCACTTGACCATAGCATAACCTGGGGTGTTGGCTGGTATCTCACCCTGAAGGGGAGAAGGAGGAGTTGGAGGAGCTGGACGACGGAGATGAAAAGCTCACATTTTTTATCTGGTTCTGCTTCTCGAGCCACCAAGACCACATCCAGTTGGGATTACGATGGCGTGGTATCTAGAGGTTGAGCAAGCAAGATACGAAATAGGTCCTCGTCGATCCATTGAATACACCGTATTGACAGGCAGCAGCATATTCGGCAATCCAGATAACAGCGAGTGAGCCGAAAAGGTAACGTGTGAAGTAATTGCCGTGGAGAAGGCGCCTGCCACCCATTACAAATCCAATACCACTGCT
>NW_003215328.1:0-1069 GCF_000006405.1 Perkinsus marinus ATCC 50983
TCACTCAGAAGTGATCACAGCATACACAGAGACATGAACAACTCATAGGCAGCCTCAACAGGCTTTAGTGGTGACTCACCATCATTTTGTAACCAATTTTCATAAGTTTCCTATTTTCCTCCAATGTCAGCAGATCTCGTTATTGTTGAATATGAAGATGTCACCTGTCCCGAAGCCGACCTAAGCGAGGCTGTCTACAAGGCCTTCGGACCGGACGGTATTGGTGCGATTGGCATTAGGGGAGTTCCCCACTGGGAGGAGCTTTGGCGCTCCGTCTTACCCCTATCTCACAAGTTGGCGACTCTACCTCCGTCGAAGCTCCAAGCCTTAGAACATGAACCTAGTATGTACAATGTGGGATGGTCCCACGGCAAGGAGAAACTCGGTGATAAGCCTGATCTCGCTAAGGGCAGCTTCTACTTCAACCCCCTCACCGACGATCCTCTGCCAGAGCTGCGTGAGGCCTTCCCGTGGGCTGTCCCTAAGAACCTATGGCCGGCCGAAACAGACATACCTGATATGCGAGAGAGATGCAGAGCATTGGGTTGTACTATGTACGATATGGCTAAGGCCCTGTCGAGGCACGTCGATCTGTTGGCCACCTCTCGAGTCAATGGTTATGCTCCTAACACTCTCTATAAAGAGATGTCTAAAACACAGAAGGCTAAGGGGAGATTACTCTATTACTTCCCCACGGAGTCTCAAGCGGAGGATGCATGGATCGGCTGGCACAACGATTCTGGCTTCCTTACTTGCCTTACTCCTGATATTTACGTTAAGCATGATACCGGTGAAGAAGTGCCCAACCCCGACCGTCTTACTGCCGGCCTCTGGGTCGCTGACCGTAACAGTCGCACTGCCAAGGTTACTATACCTGATGATATTATGGTCATTCTATGTTGTGGAGTAGTGCTTAAAGATCATCACCGGTGGCTTGCTAGTCGCCACTCCTCATTGTGTGAGGGGTGCGGCCGTACCCAATATCGCGAGGATCAGCTGTCCATGCTTCGTGGACACCTCCGTCGACTTCAAGCTGAGCATGCCTGAGAGGTGCACTAGGGCTGATGTT
>NW_003212713.1:0-1049 GCF_000006405.1 Perkinsus marinus ATCC 50983
ACTCGATATCATCACCATCAACGGTGTATCAGCGCCAGCAGACATACCCATCACATTGATGTAGCGCGGCCATTAGAGGCAAAGTCAACAGTGAAACTCTGGCCCATCATGCTACCGCAGTAATGACCACCGAATGCAGGAGAAGCAGCAGTAGTAGTGGTCGCTTTAGTGGTCGTCGTAGTCGTAGTGGTTGCTCTAGTTGTGGTAGTAGTCGTAGTGGTGGCTTTAGGAGTGGTGGCAGTAGTCGTAGTGGTCGCTCTAGTTGTGGTAGCAGTAGTCGTAGTTGTCACTCTAGTTGTGGTAGCAGTAGTCGTAGTGATAGGACCGACGGTGTTAGTGGTGGTCTCCACAGGGGTGGTTGTCACGGCCTGAGCGGTAGTCGTTGGAGCAGCCGTGGTATTAACCTCAGTAGCGGTAGTCGCAATAGAAGCACTAGTAGTAGACGCTGACTTGGTTGCGGGAACCGCTGTGGTGAAAGGAGATTCAGTGGGCTCAGCGGTGGTCACATGACCCATGGAACAGGGTACGGCCTCGCCGACGCAGCTAACATCACCAGGCTGGAAGCAATAGGAGCCGTCAGTTCTTCTGACGAGACCGAAGCAAATAGAAGGTGTCATCCAACCCTTGCAGTATGAACCATACTTGGACCCGCGGCATCCATCGACCTCCGAGCACATCTGTGAGCAAGCATCCTCAGTGGCAGTGGCCACAGCAACGGCACTGGCAACAACTACAGCAGTAGAAACAGCAAAACGCATTGGGAAAACTTTTGAACGGATGTCAAATAACTTGAAACAGATGAGTGTACACACACTCACAACCCGTCACCTAAATACGGATCTCTAACACCACTCAAACTCCCGAGACACGACAGTCGATTATGAACGTCAGATAGCCCTGCCAAGTATCTATGAAGCTTTGTGTTTGGATATGCATTCTTGTCTCCGTAATTGGACAACACTAGTCTGGAAGTTGTGCTCCCCGTGCTTGTGTGGGGAGTGTTCTCATGCTAAACCGTATCGGATGCAGTCCATAGCCTGGGACTACTT